>NW_006199398.1:184039-199321 GCF_000334495.1 Tupaia belangeri chinensis
CCCCCCAAAAAGCAAAAAAAAAAAAAAAAAAAAAAAAAAAAAAACTAACTTTAGGTCCAAAGACTCTAAAGAAGTAAGTGGAGTGTAGAGAGAGGAAAACAGAAAACATATAATACAAAACTCAAACAGTAAACCAGAGAGGGCTGTAGAGGCTGAGTTGATGTCAGGTAAAATAGACCTTAAGGCAAAACGTCACTTATAGCAAGAGCATTTTAAACCGAGGAAGAGCCACTCCGAACAGACCGCGCCGGCCTCACCGAGCTCGCGGCACCGCTGCCTCGGTGCTCGCGGGTGCCCCTGCGTTCCTCTGCAGCCTGCAACCTCCAGAGCGAGAGCGCCACTCGGAACATCCACAACAAAACCGAGGCAGAGCCAGGGACAGCAAGGGGCAAGCACCCTCTCCCACTGCCGCGTCTGTCCCCGGGCTACCAGCCGGACGGAGAAGTCCCCGAACCCGTGGTCTCCGCCCTGCAAATAAAGTAAAGTAAAGGTGGCCAGCAGGCAAGCCAGCACCCTGGGTCCCATCACGAGCAGCTCGCCCTCTACTCACCGCAAACGCCCTGGGTGCCACGGGCTAACCCTGGTCGGCTGGAGGGAGCCGGGCTGCGGGCCCCGGGAGAGCCCGCCCCCCCGCCGCCGCAGAGGCGCGCTGCAGGCCACGTTCCGTGGGCCGCGGGGCCGACTTTCTGGCCAGCTTTTTTTTTATTCATTTAATTTTCCCCACATTCAGTCACTGTGTATCATTACAGCAAAACCAAGCGTGTCCACCACGGACCTCCATAGCCGGGATCTCGTGGGGTCTCCTCCCAGGCCCGGCCGCGGGACCCGCGAGCAGACCTGGGCTCGGAGCGCCCTCTGGTGCTCAGAAGGGGCAGCGACTCTGCAGCCCACGGGCAGGGCCTACGCGGATACGCCCGGAAAGACCAGGCCAGCCCGAGCCTCCAGCACATGCCCAGGGCAGGACAGGCGTCTGTCAGTCCGTAAAGAGAGCCTCGTGTTCCCACCGGGGCCCAGCCGGTCGCTAGTGTGAAGGCGGTGGGGTCCTACGTGGCCGGCTGTACCGTTGGGGTCCTGGACCCAGCGGCTCAAAAAACACCCAAGGCACAGCCACCAAGGGGGCCGAAGTCCTTATGGGAGAGAAGAGACAGAATGTGGAGTGGCCGTTCCACGCGGGGTGCCCCCTCATCCCTCTGTCTCTCTCTGGTGAGTACACATGCCCTCTGGCAACTATGAAAAAAGTCATCTTGCTCAATCCCCTGAAAATCTGCACAGGATTCCAGTTTGTGTTGGGGCCTGGCACTGTCACCTCACTGGGTCTTCCCACCCACCCATATGCCACATCCCTCTGCTTACGTACTCCGTTGCGTGATTTTCACACGATCTCGGACATACTTCAGATACATGATCATGGTATTGCTATGATTTATCAGGATCTTCATTATTTTAAAGTGCAGGTACTTAGGAATGCTGTTAATTGTTTTAATTTTTTAAACTTCTATTTGGAAAGAATGTAATATGTATGAAAAGGTGTAAGACTAAGAATAATATAAAGAATACTCCCATAACCCCGTCCCCCCGATCTGTCCAGTGTCAGCCTTGACACTGACGTTCTTGGGGAATCCAGCCTCCCTCCCCTTCTTAGCAGAAACTCCTCACATAGAGTTTTTCTGGTGTTTCCTGATGACCAGATTCTGGGTACCCATCTGAAGCCAGAATCTATATGTCTATTGTTGCTCTCAGAGTGTCTCATCTGAAGCAGGCAGCAGCTGCCCTCTTCATGGTATCTTCATGACGTGGGCAAGGCATTGCTCAGTCCTTGCCCCCTGTCGTTCCTATTGCCTTCTCTAGGTGGTAAGCCCCCTGGAACACAAGTGAAAACTCCTTTTTGAAATGTCCTTTTCGATGAAGTTCGACACTTTTTCAATCACATTATTTAGGCAGACTGTCAAAGCCTGAGTGTCAGGGAGGCAGTCACGAGTGCTACTCAACGGACAGGCAAAGAGCTTGCGCCAGAACATAAATCCCTACTATTTCCTCTATTAGGCTAGTCAGACCATGTTTAAGTCAGCCTATCTAAAAAACAAGAGGATTGATTCACACTCTCATATCAACACCTCAGTAGTGGAGGGCCTGATGGCTGTCAGAGGAAGAACGGTTTCCATCCTGAGCAATCTCAAGAATTATCCATATGTAGTAAAGTAATAAAGGAATATTTACTCACGATTGCATTCTGTGTGAAGCACAGTAGATTAACTGTCCCTCAGATGGAGTAAATCCAGGAAAAGTTGTTATCAATGGAAGGCAAGCTGCATTTTTAACATAACACCTCTTTTTTATTAAATAATTTTATTAGAAAATACAAGTGTTACAAAAATAAAAATAAATAATTAGCTGCCACAAAATTACATTATGTCTTGTGAACTAGTTCTATATTACAGTCAGTTAATAGAAAGATAGCAAGAGTAACACAAATAGAAGTAAAGAGAGCAAAGAAGGGAAAAGATAAAGTTAGAGTAAGAAGGGAAAAGACAGAAGAATTTACTGGATGAGTTAATTACACGAGGTCACCAAGAGGGACACCCTCTGACTGAAGTGGTGTGAGGGGATCAGTATCATGGTGTCTTGGGGTCTTCACCCTGAAGGGACCACCAGCTCTCACTGCCTGACTCGGGACCAGATGACCTGAAGCATGGAACCTCGACTCTGGATAAAGAAGCACTTCCTCTTCCCATGCATGCCTGGATGTCAGGGCCGAGGGACACTGATGTCAGCACTGCCGTTTCCATCCCTACCAAGAAGGTTCAAAGATGAGGGTCAACTCAGGCCTTTCTTCTTGAAGGGCTTCCAGTGCGCGTTTTGTCTCATAATTGAAGTACATTTCACACAACCTGTCAAAGCAAATAGAGGGCCTCGGGTTATACTCTTCAGAAAACTCAGCTTTTGGCTTTGAAAATCTCATCTCCTCATTTCTCTTACCTCAAACATCTCTAAGTGTAGAAATGCTGAGCTTCGTGTCCAATGTGGCTTATGTTTTATTTCCAACCTTAGAGTTTGAACAATTTTAACTATGCATAAAAATGGGGAGACCAGGATAATGACTCTCCATGTGACCATTCCCAGCCTCAAAAATGAAAAGAGCTCCTGGCCAACCTCGTCTCGTCTGCCCCTCACTTCTCCCACCAATGGATTCTTTTAAACACCGTGTTTCTAGGCAGTGTATTCATGCTGAGAAAACTCATTCTGCAAGCTGTAATGATGTACAGTGGTTGAATGTATAATAAACGAACTATGGAAGGAAAAAGACAGAGTGAAAAAACGTCTTATCTGCAAATGCCATCACGTTCCGACATACTGGGGGAAATGAATGATGACTATAAACCAGTATTTCATACTTCTGCAAGTACTTCCGTGTGTGAATAAAACCAGTATTTCATACTTCTGCAAGTACTTCCGTGTGTGAGTAAAACCAGTATTTCATACTTCTGCAAGTACTTCCGTGTGTGAGTAAAACCAGTATTTCATACTTCTGCAAGTACTTCCGTGTGTGAGTAAAACCAGTATTTCATACTTCTGCAAGTACTTCCGTGTGTGAGTAAAACCAGTATTTCATACTTCTGCAAGTACTTCCGTGTGTGAATAAAACCAGTATTTCATACTTCTGCAAGTACTTCCGTGTGTGAATAAAACCAGTATTTCATACTTCTGCAAGTACTTCCATGTGTGAATAAATATCTCATTGAATAAAACAGTATTTTAAAACATTAATATAATGTCACTATCACACCACGAATTACAATAATTCTTAATATTATTATATATTCAATAAGTGTTTACATTTACTCTAACGTCTTACAGATTTTTTTTACATTATGTTCAATTAATCAGGAGTCATATAAAGTCTGCACATTGTATTTGCTTGATATGCTTTTCAAATCTTTTTTTTTTTTTTTTAGAGGTTTGTGCTATAGGGCACGTGCGCTCGCCAGACAGACAGAGAGACACATAGAGACAGAAAGCGAGAAATCACCCCTCAGGGGGGATGGTCATGCCGCAATCCCTTCTCCTCCATTCTCCTCTCGGGATCTTGGGCACGCACGCACACGCGCCTGGCGTGAGTTTTAAGCCACCAGGTCCGGGAAGCGAACCGCGGTCGACTACGTGGGAATCCAGCGACATAGCCATTACGCTAACTGCTGGTTCCCTCAAATCTTTTTTGATATAAATTCTTCCTCATTTTATTAGTTTTTCTTACAATATAACTAAGTAATCATCATTTCTTTTGTTTGTTTGTTTTTTGGAGAGTTTGTATTTTTGTTTGTTTGTTTGTTTGTTTGCTTGCTTGCTATAGGGTTCATGCGCTCACCAGACAGACAGAGACAGGGAGATAGAAAGCAAGAAATCACCCCCCAGGGGAGATGGTCACACCACAATCCCTTCTCCTCCATTCTCCTCTCAGGATCTTGGGCATGCATGCACACATGCCCGACGTGAGTTTAAGCCACCGGGTCTGAGACTCGAACCGCGGTCAACTATGTGGGAGTCCAGCGACATAGCCTTTATACTAACTGCTGGTCTCCCCTGCATCATTTCTAACGATCTTAATTTGATTAATTAGATCTTAATTTGATCTTTTGGGCTGAGTGTTTTTCCTCAAAATTCATTTATTGAAGTCCTAACCCCTGAAGCGATGGCATTTGGAGATCGGACCTTCAGGAGGTAGAGTAAGATGATGTTATGAGCACAGGCTCTCCCGACAGGACCAGGGCCCTTGAAAGAGAGGCCCTCATCATGGAGCACATGAATACTGAAGGGAAGAGAGTTCCTGGCAGAGGGAACAGCAACTGCCAACCTGCAGAGATAACAGCATTTTTATAAAACAGCAAAGAGACCACTGTGCCAGAGCAGAGCAAGCAAGACTCAGCAGGAGGTGGAAATGCAGGCTCAGCAGGGCCAGGTTCCTTGTGGCCTCAGACCTGCCATGAGTTTGCAGCTCAGACTAAAAGCGTGGTGAGAAAAGCACCGGAGGACACTGGCAAAGTGCGGTGGCTGGATCATGCTGAATTCAGCAGCACCCTTTGTCTGCTGTGTTCAGAGTGAAGACAGAACAGCCCTTCAGAACACCTCCATGCACATCTGGACAAGAGACAACGGTGCCCAGAGCCAGAGTTGGGGCCTGGAGTCAGCAGGGAGTGGTCAGGGATGGAGACAGGGCAAGGTAGCGCTCACAGGACGTACTGATAGACAGATGTCGGTGGAAGAGGGAAGAGACATAGAGATGCACCAGGACTCTTCTGGCCTGAGTAATTAGGACCAAATTGGCATGGACAGATGAGGAAGAAGCAGGCTTCAGACAGAGGGGAATTACATGGGTTTAGATGTGGACACTTGGAGTTTGGAATGCTCATTAAATTCCAGTGGGACTGGGATTGGCAGATGGCATAATGGTTGTCACTGGACTCCCACGCGGTTGACCACAATTTCAGTCCTAGACCTAGTGGCTTTAAACTCACGCTAGGCATGTATGCGTGCGTGCCCAAAATCCTGAGAGGATACTGGAGAAGGGATTGTTGTGTGGCCATCTCCCCAAGGCATGATTTCTCGCTTTCTGTCTCTCTGGTGAGTGCACACACCCTACAGCAAAAATCTCTCTAAAAAACAAACAAAAACTCCAGTGGGACAGCCAGACAAGCGTTCTGACGTCGACTTCATGGAACATAATTTGGGGCACATACTTGGTAGAGCCAGAAGCCTAGCAGTTTGAAGGAGGGAGGAAGTGTGGAGAAGAATAAGCCCAGTGACCAAGCTCTGAGGATCTAACACGCAAGAGTCAGGTGATAAAAAGTCAACAGAGGAGGCTGAGCAGAAAGAGCTGGTAACACTCTCACTGTCCAGAGGTCAGATGAGATGCTGAGAGGTGGGAACACCATCCGGAAGCACAGTGCTGTGGGGACTGGAGTCTGGTGTCCCAGGTGGAGCAGGCCAAGCGATTGAAGAAACGGTGAAGCGAGGAGGGAAGGTAAGGGGTGGATGTGGAGTTGACTGGTGAAGAAGGAGCCCCCCCACTTCATGTGGCACACATAAACAAGTGACCAGAGCCAGGAGAGCCCCGGGGTAGTCAGAGAACTAAACAGGAAGAAGACACCAAGGAGGAGAAGACAGACAGAGATTCAGGGACACCAGCAAGGTCTGAGATAGAGCTGAAGTTAGTCTGTTGTGAAATTCTGGACAACGCCCCACGCCCATCACTAACACTGGCTGGCATTCTGGACAATGCCCCATGTCGCTAACACTGGCAAGTCCAAGATTTTCCATTGTAAGATAAAAGGGAAGCCAGCTGTTGGTGTAGAGGATAAGGGGACTGGATCTCACATGGCCAAATGGCAGTTCAAGTCCTAGACCCGGTGGCTTTGGGAACACACGTGGCATGTGTGAGTGCATCCCCAAATCCCAAAAGAAGAATAGAGGAGAGGAGATTGCAGCACCCCATAGGGTGATCTCTCTGTCTCTAGCAAGCGCACACACCCTCTGGCAAAAGTAAATAAGTAAATAGGGACTACCACAAATTAATGTCTGAATTTGCTTCATGAAATGACAGGAAGGAGGCCTTGGAGAACAAACCAGCAGTTTATACAGCTCTTAGTGACAACACAATGACACAGCTTCCTCCAATGCACCCCATTGCTTAGGTCTTCTCTCAATTTGTCTCTGTTCTGCTATGAAGATCTACCTGCCTGTCTGCAAGGCAGCAAAAGCAGCTTTCAATGATGCAATTGCAAAGCTGGATACCTGAGTGAGAAAGGCTAAGACTCTGCCCTTGTCATTCAGTGCTACGGGTGTGTGTGTGTGTCAGGGGTGGGGGGGTGGGGGTCAGCGCCGCGGACCTCAGAGGGAGTGCTACGGGGGATCAACAGCAGGCGAAGAGAGGAGCAAGGGCACTGCAGAGCGTGAAGACAAGGACCTGCAGAAAATAAAGTCACCAGACAGACCACCCCACTCCTGTCCCACCCCTTGAGGACCACCAAATAACACCTTCGCATTTGGTCTCAGAACTTAGGTCCCTTCCTTGTTGTTTTTCTTATTTTTCAAACAGTTCCCAAAAGTCCCTAAAGGCAAGAGTGCATCTCTGTGATCTTACTGGTCCCCGCGGTCAGGCTCAGTGAGGCCTCGCAGGGCTACCCCGAGTCACCGAAGCACTGCCGAGCTGTCTCCATGCCAGCTGTGGCCAGAGCCCACCGGAAGTGGAGCCCATCACGTCTGAGGCCATCATACTTCTGGAGGATGAAGAGAGGCTGTCGCGCCGCGAGAGCCCGTGCAGGGTCACTTTTTCTTTTCTAACTATTTACACGGAATTTTATACCGATGTTTAAAACGAATCGGGTGGTAGGCTTGAGGTGGTTAAAGGTTGTCTGGGGAGTTCATTGTAAGGGTTTTGCTGGCCGCGGACCTCAGAGGGAGTGCTACGGGGGATCAACAGCAGGTGAAGAGAGGAGCAAGGGCACTGCAGAGCGTGAAGACAAGGACCTGCAGAAAATAAAGTCACCAGACAGACCACCCCACTCCTGTCCCACCCCTTGAGGACCACCAAATAACACCTTCGCATTTGGTCTCAGAACTTAGGTCCCTTCCTTGTTGTTTTTCTTATTTTTCAAACAGTTCCCAAAAGTCCCTAAAGGCAAGAGTGCATCTCTGTGATCTTACTGGTCCCCGCGGTCAGGCTCAGTGAGGCCTCGCAGGGCTACCCCGAGTCACCGAAGCACTGCCGAGCTGTCTCCATGCCAGCTGTGGCCAGAGCCCACCGGAAGTGGAGCCCATCACGTCTGAGGCCATCATACTTCTGGAGGATGAAGAGAGGCTGTCGCGCCGCGAGAGCCCGTGCAGGGTCACTTTTTCTTTTCTAACTATTTACACGGAATTTTATACCGATGTTTAAAACGAATCGGGTGGTAGGCTTGAGGTGGTTAAAGGTTGTCTGGGGAGTTCATTGTAAGGGTTTTGCTGGTTGTTGGTTTTGTTTGTTTTGTCTTTCAAACTGTAACGGTAATGGTAAATTCTGCTGAAAAGCATGGACCTAAAGTCTAATGATCTGTGACTGCTCGCTTCTGCCTCCTTTCACTCTCCCTCTGCAGCATGTTAGTGTTAGAGATGGTATGGAAAAGCTGCACACGTGTTCAAGTCTTCGTTTCTTCTACTTCCCTGGATCCCCTTCCCTCCACTCCTTCCCTTTGCTTGCTTAGCCTCCATGGTTCGGTGTGTGTAACTAGAAGCTAATTTGTACCACTGGGCATCTGACTGGGGCCACAGACAGACTGTATGTTGTTCTTACTAAAATGCAGCATGCAATTAACATTGAACTAAGAAAAAAGGAAAGAAAGAGCTGATGAAGCAGAAGACCCGGAGGGCTTGATCCTAAAGCCAGCAATGAAAACGTCTTAAGTGAGAAGTGTGACACTGTGGCTGATAGAAGTCTTGAGACACTCAGGGAAGCTTTTGCTGGAGAGGTAATGGAGGGCTGAGTGGTATGCTGGACACAGAACAGAGCCAGCATCCCCACTGCACCACTGAATTTTAAGAAATTTTCAATCAATGTTTCGGGAGCACCCTTTTGCATTTAGAAATCCTGAGAAACAAGACTAACATCTCCCTATCTAAAGACTCTGATCTGCAACCAGGATGCATGGCCAAGCCCTTCGAAGTACAGTCTATGAATACAGGTGTGACCCTACTTGACAACCTCATTGGGAACTGATTCTTTCAGGAATACAGACGGAAAGTCTTCACACCCAACCGAACCTCGGTTATTCTAAACATCTGGGCTGTGCTGAGCATGCGGTTTTCAGCCCTAGTAACCTTTGGTTCTCTAGGACACATGCGCTTGCTAGGGAGAGAGAGAGAGAGAGAAATGACCCCCCAGAGGGTTGGCCATGCTGCAATCCCTTCTCCTCGATTCTCCTCTTAGAGCTTTGGGCATGCACACACACATGCCTGGCATGTATTTCAAGCCACCAGATCTATGATTCAAACCATGTGGGATCCAGCTGCCTTATCCCCATACCACCTGTGGCCCTAACCCTAATAGCCTGTTAAACAACACTGCAACAATGGGCCACCCACCTATCCCTGAGAGTGCCAGTGAAGCCAGAACCATCTTAGACTTTGGCAATTGATTGACTTTTCCTTAGAACTCAGAATCCCAGAACAGGAACCTTGCAGAGGACACTTACTGCAGGCTTTGGAGGAGGCAGTCCCCATGCTTCAGAACTTCACATAGCATCATGACGCCCAGGTCGCCCAAGTCGTTGTTCCCCAGGCTCAGCTTGCGCAGGCTCTGAGTGGAAGTTAAAAGTGTGCAAAGGTACCAGCAGGAGCGTGACGTGAGGTTGCAACTGTCTAATCTGCAAGAAATGGGTGATTTGATTGAAAGGAAAATGTCCTCTTAGCCATACTCACAGGCCCCCAGATCTTAGCCTGCCTTGTTTCAGATAAAGAAGCACATTAACTAGCTTGAAAGAACTCTATATGCCAATAGTTATTTATCTTTTTTAGATGGGAATATTTTCTTTAAGTCTCTGTATTGTGAAGATCAAATTAGTAACAGTGGTTTATGAGTTTATTTCTCCCAAAGTTTGTTTATTCCCTCAAATTTCCATATAATGCAGGTGCCACAAACCAACCCCTGCAGTTCTTCCCCACATTCCCTCTACTGGCAGCCCACGTGGTCCCATCTCCACAATAACCCAAGGGACTTACTCTAACAACTGGAGCTTGCAGTTGGGGTGCGAGAGACCCTCACAGAGGCGTTTGGCCCCCACATCTCCAAGAGCATTGCCTCTTAAGTAAAGGTGTGTAAGATTCTGATTAGCACTGAGAGCCAATGACAGAGCTGAACAGCAAGCTGCTGTGAGGCCAGAATTCACCAGCCTGTGGAAGAAACGGAAAGCAATCAATACCCAGCTTCCCCTGAATACCGCGAGCTGCTTCAGCACGGGCCCTCGTCCTGTCTGAGCAACTGGACCTACCAGGTGAACGTCGGGACCCCATGTGAGCATGCTCTCAGATGACACAGCGCCCTTCCCTGAGTCTCACAGGAGTGACATATAACCTCTCAGCTGCACTTTGCTTGGCCAGTGCGACAGAAAGAGAAAAGCAAAGTGACCAGGTCTGACTCCGTCGCCCTTTTTCTTACACACATTTCCACTGACCATGGAGATCCTCAGCCTCCCCTTTTCCCAGAGAAGCACCCCTGTTGTCTCTGACTAGCAGTGTCTCAACACTGCAGAGAAATGTCTTTGGTTCTTACATCAGCCAGGTGAGGTGGCAATGCATCTTTAACTGTAAGTACTTTTTACAGATTAGAAATCGAAGGCTCATGAAATCGCGTGTTTCTCTCTAAATCAGAGAGCAGGATTTTGGTGGAAAAGGGACCCTGAATTCAGCTTTCATCTCCTGGTCCGTGTCCTCTCCATTCCTCTTGCCCCTCTCTCTCTTTCTTCTGCTCAACAAAGGGTGTCTCACAGCATATGAGTTTGCATTAAATTCAGTGGAATTAGAATTTTTTATATTCTATTCTTGGATCAAGTTGAACACATTCAACACCCCACAAGAGCTTGAAGGACTCTGAAATAGATACTGTGCCACTCCTATAGACACTGCTGGGGCGGCATACAGTGCATAGACAGGCACGCACACTCAGCATTCAGCAGAGCCTTGCCTTGTGGGCATGTCCTGTGGCTGCATCCCTTCCTGCAAGGTGTGACCTGCCAGTGTCAGAGCTGGCAGGAAAGACTGCAGTCCTCTGTGGCCTCACTGAATGATTGCAAACCAGATGCTGCATCATCTTTATCACTTTTCAATTAGAAAAAAATGAAGAACAGGACAATTACTTAAAGAATAGAAGCTTCCTAGATGGACAGTGGAAAGTGGGAGAGTGAGGGAAACCCTGCAGGGAAAGGAAAGGAGCGTGCAGGAGTGAGGAAGAATAAATGAGCCAGTCAGGCTCTTGGAAATAAAAACTAACTCTAAATGGAATGGAAGATGTGGGGTGAGAGAAGGCCAGGTTGGAGGTAGCCGGGCATGACAGAGACATGCCAGCTTCACTCTGCTTCAGAGAACTTGGGAATGTTTTTGAACAAAGACTCAAATCTGTGTTTTACAAAGTTCCCTCTGGCATTATGGGGGAAGAAATGGCCGGTGTACAGAGCCGACAGGAAGAGAGCTCAGGACTGCCCTCTGCTTACCTGCCGGCAGCCTCTGGAACGTCCTGCTGTCTGAAAGGCAGGAAGGCATGAGTGACAGTGGGTCAGAGACAGGGTGGCAGGGGTTACCACAGCGGAACCCAATCTGCACATGCCCAGTGTGTGGCACTTGTGTAACTCTGGGGTGGGCCCAAGGAGGGGACACAAGATATACAAAGAGCCAAAAGTCTAAGTAAAGAAAATTCAACTCTACCTAACAAAATATAATATGCTTAAAAGTTCTGATGGCATCAATTCCTCTCATAGGTATCTACAGGTACATCAGATTCTGTATATAAATATGCCTTTGCAGAGTTATTTCTAGTGGTAAAAGATATAAACTTATCCAAAAGTTCATCATTTAGTGAGTGACGGGGAACTTGGGACAAAGGTAGTCACAGGGAGAGGCCACACAGAGATGAAGGCAATGACTAAGGTGCCACACCTGCAAGTCTCACAGTGCAGAAGATTGACAACATAATGCAGATGCTGGGGACAGCACACAGACTCTTCCCACGGCTCAGGAGAAGCCCAGCTGCTGACACTTCAACCTCCAGAAATGAAGAGAATACATTTCTTCTATTTAAGTCACTATCTCTGTGGTACTTAGTTGTAGCAAATTAACACAGAGAGACTATTAGGATGGATAGAGATGAAGGCTGTAATACAGGAAATCAAAACCTCCCTTGAAAGTATTAAAAGCGGGAACCAGCAGTTAGCGTAATGGCTATATCGCTGGACTCCCACGTAGTCGACCGTGGTTCGCTTCCCTGACCCGGTGGCTTAAAACTCACGCCGGGCACGTGTGCGTGTGTGCCCAAGATCCCGAGAGGAGAATGGAGGAGAAGGGATTGCGGCGTGACCATCCCCCCTGGGGGGGTGATTTCTCGCTTTCTGTCTCTATGTCTCTCTCTGTTTGTCTGGCAAGCGCACGCGCCCTATAGTGAAAACCTCTCCAAAAAAAAGAAAAAAGAAAAAAAAAGAAAGTATTAAAAGCAGATTAGATTATATAGAAGATTGAATCTCAGTTGTAGAAGACAGAACCTCTGACCTAGAAAAACTCACCAAAAAGACTGAGAAAATAACCCCAAAAATGAAAATACTTTACAAGTAATACTAGATACTATTAGATGCCTTAACATCTGGATAATGGGTATCCCAGAAGGTGAAGAAACTAATCAGGGCAATGATAATCTAATCCATGAAATCCTGAAAGAAAACTTTCCAAACCTAGAGAGGCACTCAAATATCCAGACCCAAGAAATACAAAGGGCCCCACATAGAATCAATCCAAGAAGATCTTCTCCAAGGCACATCATAGCCAGATTGACCAAAACCACAGACAGAGACAAGATACTAAAATTGACAAGAGAGAAACATCAAGTTACTTACAAAGGATATCCCATCAGGCTAACAATGGACCTTACATCAGAAATGATGCAAGCAAGGAAAGAATGGGAAAATATATTCAAAATGTTAAAGGAAAAACCATTTAAACCAAAAATACTATGTCCGGCAAGATTATCCTTCATATAGGAAGAAAAGCCCAAAACATTCTCAGATAAGCAAAACCTGAAGAAATTTACCAACACCAGACCAGTTCTTAAAGAAGTTCTCAAGGGAGTGCTATACCAGGAAAACTAAAATCACACAGAAATAAGAGAACAAAAAGTGACCAAGGAAAAGGCCATCTTAATGTAGGGACAAATACAGAAATATCAATAATAATGTTGAATGTTAACTTCCAGGATTTAAGTGGACAGATTAGATGACAGTAACACTACAAATTCAACAGAAGAGGGGTTACATAAGACTGGATTGGTGAAACAGAATTCTATGACTCTCATCTAAAACATTACTGATTTTCCTCTTTGATTTGTCTTCCAGATTTAAGGATTTTGGTTTTCTTTTGAGTTGTTGATAGGTTCAGCAATTTGTTAAGCAATTTTTTTCTTAATTGAAGAACTTTTCTCTCTTCCTCACACCTTTGCAATTGGAAAATATTTGTGAGCATTCTTATTTTGTTGGAGAATGGTTGTTTGCATAAGTTCAATAATACAATAGTATCTGTTGCCTTGCATCAGAAATTGAATTCTTATGGGGCGTTCTGCAAATAACAGACCAAATTGAGATTAACCTAATTTCTTTTGCAAATAAGTTAGTTTATACCTCTCTTTAGTAAAAGGGGGAATGGAGAGAGAAAAAAAATGTTACAGTAGAAAATTACAGTACACTTGTTGCTATATTCTAGCTTTGTCCATATATTTAGCTCAAGATCTTTGTGAATCAATAAAATGTGGGAAAAAAAGTTTAGTATGAAAGGGAAGGTGAGGAGAAAGGGGAAGGAAAAAAAACAAGTAAAAGTATGCTTAATTGACAAAAAATGAGAAGCTATTTGCTGATGATAATGTATATATAATATCTTTGTCTTGACTGACATGCATGGTATTTGTGCTGGAAAAAGAAATGTTGTACCTTGCAAAGATATGATTAAATGTAAATAAATAAGAAAAAAGAAAAAAATGATAGATAGGTGGGTGGATAGATGGACAGATAGAGAGGAAGATGTTCATGTATAAGAGTCTGAAATTTGGGGGGACTGTGGTAAATGCCTCTCTCAGTGGAGCATCTACTTCTCACATCATATACCTATATTATTTTATATGTTTATACTGTTTTATGTTGTTTCTGCTTGGTGTAATAACAAGTTCACTACCGATATCTGGACTTGTGATCTATTTGGAGAAGCCATCTGTTAACAGGGTTGTTGGTAAGCCTGAGGGGTATTTGAGAGATCCCAAGAAGTGCAAGCACATTTAGTGGAAAACAAAACCAAGGGGCCAACAGATGGTATAGTAGTTAACGTGCTGGACTCCCACATGGCTAACTGTGGTTCAAATCCCAGACCCAATGACTTGAAAATTATGCCAGGCACATGTACATGCGTGCCCAAAATCCCAAAAGGAGAATGGAAGAGAAGGGGTTGTGGTGTGGCCATCCATGGGGGATTTCTCACTTTCTCTCTCTCTCTCTCTCTCTCTCTCTCTCTCTCTCTCTCCCTCCCTCCCTCCCTCCCTCCCTCCCTCCCTGCTTCCCTGCCTCCCTCCCTCTCCAGTGAATGTATGCATCCTATAGCAAAAAATCTCTCCCCAAACAATAAAAAATAAATAAATTCATTCATTAAATTAAAAAATAGAAAACAAAACCAACAGTGAAATCCCCAGATTACAAGAAGAGTAGACAGGGCAGTCTCTAGGAAATGGCAGCCATAGAATTAGATGGGAAGACTGATAGTGCCCTGAACATGAGAGGGGACAGCCCTCAGGAGGTGATAAACAGGTAGTAGCTGACACAGGGCTGGGAAGGGTCTGCAAGTCTGGAACTGGGACTATGAGGCCGAGCATGTGCCTGTGTGCTGGGCCTCCTCACTTTTGTGGGCTTTGCCAGGGATGCTCTTCCCTGGACCTTCGTAGCTCACACCCCAATCGTGCCCTTCAGTGCTGTTCTAGGGCCATTTGCTCAAGAGGCTTTTGCCAAACTGGGCAAAGAATAAGCCTAGTGCTACTGCAGGGATCATCCTAGCCCTTACGTACTGTGATTTTGCTTTGTTCACCTGCCATCTATTGCTTGTCATCCCCTATAAAAATGTAGGGTCAGGGCCAGCAGGTGGCATAGTTAGTAAAGTGTTAGACTCCCAGATGGCCAACCACAGTTCAAGTCCCAGACCTGGTGGCTTGAAAAATCATATTGGGCATGTGCATGTGCATACCCAAAAATCCCAGGAGAGGGACCAGAAGATGGCATAATGGCTATGTCGCTGGACTCTCATGTAGTTGACCACGAATCGAGTCCTGGACCCAGAGGCTTAAATTCATGCCAGGTGCATGTGTGTGTGTACCCAGGACCCTGAAAGGTGAGTGGAGAAGGGATTGCGGCATGGCCTTCCCCCACTGGGGTTGATTTTTTGCGTTCTGTCTCTCTCTGTCTTTCTGGTGAGTGCACATGCCCTATAGCAAAAACTTCTCAAAAAAAAAAAAAAAATCCCAGAAGA
>NW_006199398.1:199350-201266 GCF_000334495.1 Tupaia belangeri chinensis
GGCCATCCCCCTGGGGGGTGATTTCTCTCTTTCTATCTCTCTGTCTCTCTCTGTCTCTCTGGTGAGCACATGCGCCCTATAGGAAAAAACTTCTCCATCCAAAAAAAAAAAAAAAAAATCCCAGAAGAAGAATGGAGAAGGAGTGACAGCAGCATAGCCATCCTCCCTGGGGTTGATTTCTCACTTTCCCTTTCGCTCTTTTTCTGTCTCTCTCCAATGAGAACAAGTGCCTTATGGCAAAAACTTAGGAAAAAAAAAAGTAAAAATAAAAATGTAGAATTGGCCCTATAGCCTAGTGGCGAAGGGAGCTGGATCCCATATGACTGACCATGGTCCTGGCAGCTTGAAAAACATGCTGGGCACAGGTGTGTATGCAAAATCCTGGCATGATGGAGAATGAAGAAGGGACTGCAGGGTGACTAAGCCTCATGGTGGGGAGTGGTGGGATGCATTTTCTCTCTCTTTTTGTGAGTGCACAAGCCCTCTAGCAATTAAAAAAGAGAAGAAGAAAGGGGAAGAAAAAGAAAGAAAGAAAGAAAGAAAGAAAGAAAGAAAGAAAGAAAGAAAGAAAGAAAGAAAGAAAGAAAGAAAGAAAGAAAGAAAGAGAGAGAGAGAGAGAGAGAGAGAGAGAGAGAGAGAGAGAAAGAGAGAAAGAAAGAAAGAAAGAAAGGAGAGAAAAAGAGAAAGAGAAAGAAGACGACAGTAAGAAAGAGAAGAAAAAGAATGCTTGTGAGCACAGGGCCCTGGTCTGTTTTGCTTGTTGCTATTGGCACCATAACAGAGGCCCAAAGTCCCTGAAAGCAAAGGGGCCAGACCGTGTCACTGAACAGACCAAGCGTGGCCAAAGCCAAGTGACTAAGAAGAACCATGTCAGGGGAAAACTCAGAGCCCAGGCCGCAAACTTCTTCAAGGGAAGAGACCATGATACCCGAGGAGGAGATAGGTGTGAGGAATTGTTAAAGCTTTGTGAAAATGTACTGGTTGCTAATTATGAATTAATGAATTATTCCTCAGGAAAGACCTTTCTCACTAGATTTTGCCAGACACTAATCTGGTTGGGACTTATATCAATAATGTGAATGAAGACATGAACAGTTTTCTTTCTGTATTTATAGATGATATTGACAGAATCAAGATTTGAACGTGCCTAGACACTACTGTAAGAATGAGGAAAAGCCATGCCAAGTGTGCGGCCCCTCCCCTAGGCTGGGAGCCAGAGGGGGATGTCAAGAGAGCTCCCGCATCCCCTCACAGAGCACGCAGTGAGAACCAGTCAGCGGCTGGCAGGCCACAGGAGGCATCTGACGAAGCTGCTTTACCTTCTATCTGGATATCTTTGGGCAATTGCCTCAAGTTCCCTGATTCTCATACGTTCCTCTTTCGGTCACAGATACGCCTATTTCACATCATCTTTAAGAGGCTGCCTGGGATGGCCTGCGTGGAAAGCATGGAAGAGCATCGACCGGCGGGAAGTGCACAGCTCTCAGTAGGCGTTTGGGATTGTTATTTACTGCAGAATTCCATTCTGACCAATAATCTTATATAACTGCTAGGAACTTACGGAAATCACAGACTGCCAGTGCAAGCCCAGTGCCCTGTCACAGGTCAAATTTTGCCACATCTTCAGCTCTGGGCATTTCTCAACTCTCTCTGGGAAAAGATGACTAAATAGGTGAACCTCGCAGTTTAGAATGTAGAGACATGAATGCAAAAACAGAAGTCCTGGACTATGAGCATCGTCTCCAAGGTACTGGGACTGCAACTGCCCCTTGGAACCCTTGGGAGAAGAGTGAGGACCTCATGCAGAAGTCAGACAAGTGCTAGAGCGGGACAAAGGTCCTCTCCCAGCTGAGGCCAACGGTGCAACAGTAGCGTGCATGCTGGCACGCTCACAATGTCTCAGAAGTGAGCTTTCC
>NW_006199398.1:201475-208694 GCF_000334495.1 Tupaia belangeri chinensis
AAGGCTGCACAGTGTTTAGGGTTTCTTCCAACTCTGGGAAGCTCCAATGCCATAATCATAAATTAGCACAAATTGCCTTACTAGCAGAAACATATATTACATGTACCTGGTGCTTCAGACACTTCTGATGCTGCTACCTATATTTCCTACCTGGATTCCATCTGATTAGCTTTTCTAGAGCAGCCTCCATTCACGTTTCCAAATAACCCATCTCCGAAGAAAAGACTTTTCTGAGATGCTCACCAAGACTTACCCCAGTTTCTGCAGGTTACATCCTGGATGCTTGACCTTTTCGCATAACATTTCTACTCCTGAGTCTCCCAGGGCATTTTCCCCCACGTAGAGTCTTGTCAGGGACTGGTTGGTGCTCAGAACTGATGCAAGATCCTGACAACATGCTGATGTGAGAAAGCAGCTGACCAGCCTTCCAAAAAGACAGCAGATTGTCATGGTCAGGTCTGTTGCTCATTCTTGCAACGTGACCTAGAGGCTCCCGGACCCGCCCTTGTCACAAGGCTAGTCTACACGTGGAGGAACGTGGGTCCAGTTCTACACAGCTTGGTGTAATAACAAGGCAGTCCTGTCCATGCTCATCCCACACTACATTCCCAGATCCCTGCACTTACTACTGCTGCGGTGAGATAGCTACAACATGACATTGCCATGTTGGCCATTCCAAGGGCACGATGTAGAAGCCTAGCGTGCACTCACCTGGTCGTGCAATCATTGCCACCATCCGTCTCCAGAACTCGTAAAAACCTGAGACTCCATACCCATTAAACAACTCCCTGTTCCCTCCTCTGCAGGCCCTGGCAACCACCCTCCTACTTTCTGCCCCTATGAACTTGAGTATTCTATACATTCTTTAGGTATTTCTTTTACCCTCAATCACTGTACATCATTACAGCATACCAAATAAATTTTCCCATCATGAATACATTGTATATTTGTTCAGTCAAAGATATTACCATACACATTATAATCAACAGGTAGTTTTCCATTTTTGAGTCCCTTAAATGTTTTGCTTCTTTCTTTTTCCCTGTGATTCCCTTCTCAGCCTCTCCCATCCCTCATCCTCCTCTCCCACTGTCCCTGGCATCCTCAGCTGCTCTCGGTGCTTTTATACCTCCAGTCTTTCAGTTTCTGCCCTGGAGTGCAGACATCTGTTATATATTGGTAGGGACATACAGTGCGTCTCTTTCATAGTCTGGCTTGTTTCACTTAGCAGTAAATCTTCCACATTTGTCCACTTTCTATAAGTGGGACCATATAATAATTGTCCTTTTGTGTCTGGTTTATTTTATATAGCATAATGTCCTCAAAATTCATTGATGTTATAGTATATGTCAGAGCTCCTCTTTGGGCAGGGCTGTGTACATGTAGATATCACTTCTTTTTTTCTAGGGAGAGATTTTTGTGCATGCACTCACTGGAGAGATAGAGAAACAGAAAGTGAGAAATCACACCCACTTGCTCCACCCCCAGGAGGATGGCCATGCCACAATCCCTTCTCCATTCTCCTCTCAGGATTTTGGGCAGGCACACGCATGCTCCCAGCATGCGTGTGTTTTAAGCCACCAGGTCCAGGACTCAAACAGAAGTTGACTGTATGGAAGTCTAGAGACATAGCCATTACGCCATCTGCCGGTCCCACCAGTTCTTTTTTTTAATCATTCTTTTATTCTCTCTTCTTTCATTTTCTTATTTTTTTACATTCATTCTCTGTACATCTTTACAGCACACAAAATGGATTTTCCCAGCATGAATACACTGTATATTACTCCAGTCAAAGACATTACCCATATATATTATCATCAAAGAATAATTTTCCATTTTTGTGTTCATTAGATATTTTGCTTCCTTTTTTTCCCCTTATTCCCTCCATCCCGCCTGCCCATGAGCTCCACTCAGTGTATACCAAGCACTGGCACTCTGTGCACCACTTTAAACCCACTCATCTGGAGGGACAACAGGCTACTTATGTCTTTCAGCTACTGTTACATGTCACCATGGACGTGAGTATGCATGTACATGCTGAGTCCCTACTCCCAATCTTTTTGCACATATACCCAGAAGTGGGATTATTGGCTCTAATGGTAATTGTGTAACTTTCGAGAAATTGCTGTACTGTTTTCCACAGCAGCTTTGTCACTTAAAATCCTACCAGCAAAGTACCATTCCAACTTCTCCAAATCCTCTACAATCCTGTTGTTTCTGGTTTTCTTGTTTATTTATTTTCATTTGTTTGTCTGTTTATAATAATCATCGTCATGATGTGATTTGGTCCTGCCACTTTCAAGCACTTTCTTCTTTTTTTTTTGGAGAGGTTTTTGCTATAGGGTGCATGCTCTCGCCAGACAGACAGAGAGAGATAGAGAGACAGAAAGCGAGAAATCACCCCCCAGGGGGAATGGCCACACTGCAATCCCTTCTCCTCCATTCTCCTCTCGGGATCTTGGGCTCGCACGCACACGCGCCCGGCATGAGTTTTAAGCCACCGGGTCCGGGACATGAACCGTGGTCAACTACGTGGGAGTCCAGCGACATAGCCATTATGCTAACTGCTGGTCCCAATCACTTTCTTCTTTTCTCCAAAATTCAAGTCTCTCAGGAGCATCTGGGGAAGGGCTGCTCACTTAGCCCACGGGTTTCCTACTCAATGTGGGACCATCAGCTTGTCAGGAAGTTCCAAATGAGGTGTTATGTGGGGTTTATTTTCTCAGCTAGGCTGTAAGTACCTTAAAGGCAAGAATCCTTTCTTTCATTATTTATGTTACCTAGCAGAGCCTAATGTGTAGTTTTCTCCACAACAATACTGATCGAACTAACTACCAGTAAAACACCCAAAGATAAATGCAAAAAATTATCTGAGCTGCCACGGGCATTCTGACACCAAAACACTAGCCTGTCGTGTTTCTCAGAGCCAGTGCTTCCAAAGCTCGCTCACTGGCAGAGCTTCATAATTTATTTGGACTCACCAGAGTTTCTTCAAACTGCAGAGTGGATGTGTCAGTCCCACACACAGAAGTCTGATTCCAAAGTCTCCCAGGGCATTGTCGCTTAGATCCAGTTCCACCAGCTTCTGGCTGCTACTCAGGACCAAGGAGATGTCAAAACAGCACTGCTCGGAAAGGCCACACCGCCCCAACCTGCATGCCAAGTACAGAAGTGAGAAAGCATGAGAACAGGAACGTGGCCTGTGTCTGCCTGCCTTCACTCTGTATTCGATCTCTGTTCTCATGATGTGAATTATTATGGGAATGTGTGATCAGAGAGCTCCTGAGCACAGCCCACAGCACAGGGGTCATCTCCTAGGCTTCCTAGCTCACAGCGGAGACCACAGCGCAAAGTGTCCACAGCCAATGACACACTACAATCATCTCTCAGGTGTGTAACATACATCTCTGGCTTTCAATGAGGGAGATGAGCCTGTAAGCTCCTCTCTGTCTCACATCCCTGACAGCTGAAGCGCCATCAGCAGCTGGGTGCTGCTCTTGCTAGGGGTGAAAATATCTAGTCATCTGTGAGTTTGGTGCAGAAGTTATTGTGGTTGTCCATCACTGGAATTTGCTACTTGATATTGGATGTATTCTTAAATAAATGCGGTTATGTCATACATCATCTTGATGTGCATTTTTCACTTTATTTTGCTAATGATTTATTATTTATCATTTATTTTATATATATATTAGATTATGGAAATGATGTTAGACAAAAATAAATTCAAGTGATTTTCTTATTTGAGTTCAAAGTGGGTCGTAAAGCAGCTGAGACAAATTGCAGCACCAACAATGCATTCTCCCAGGAACTGCTAAGAATGTGCAGTGGTGGTGGTTCAAGAAGTTTCACAAAGGAGAGGAGAGCCTTGAGGATGAGGAGCACAGCGGCCGGCTGTCAGAAGTTGACAATGACCAATCGAGAGCCATTATCTAAACTTCCTCTTACAACTACATGAGAAGTCACTGAAGAACTCAGTGCCAACCATTCTACAGTCATTCAACATTTGAAGCAAATAGGAAAGGTGAAAGAGCTCAGTAAGTGGGTGACTCATGAGCTGACCAGAAATCAAAAACTATCATTTTGAAGTGTCATATTCTCTTATTCTACACAACAATGAATTATTTCTTAATCAGATTGTGACATGCAATGAAAAGTGAATTTTATATAACCAGAAATGACCAGCTCAGTGGTGGGACCAAAAAGAAGCTCCAAGGCACTTCCTGGAGCCAAATTTGAACCCAAAATAGTCATGGTATTGATGATAAAGTGTACAGAAATATCTTTGACTGGACTAATATTCATGTGTTCAGGTTGGGAAAATTCATTTTGTATGTTGTAAAGATGTTCAGTGATTAAATGTAAAATATATAAGAAAAGAAAGAAGAAAACTACCACTTCAAATATTTGACAATTTTTTTGCAGGGAATATGCTTCCATGACCAGCAGGATGCAGAAGATGCTTTCCAAGAGTTCGTTAAATCCCAAAGCATGGATTTTTATGCTATAGGGATAAACAAACTTGTTTCTCATTGGCAAAAAAAGTGTTTATTGTAATGTTCCTATTTTGATTATTAAAGATGTGTTTGAGCCTAGTTATAATGATTTAAAATTTATGGATCAAAACTGCAATTACTTTTTCATCAACCTAATACATTGTCCCCTCACCTCCCTATTCTATTTGACAATTTCATCCCAGTCCTCTATCTACAATAAAGGAAAAAATAGCTCTGATTCTGATATGCTTCATACACACATACCACTACCACCATCACCATCACCACCAAAACCAACAATTTTTTCCTATCTTGGGGACGAGAGCAGAAATTCCAGCTCCTGTGCACGCAAATAGATAGCTTTGTCCCCGAGCACAGACAAAAGCAGTGAGCCACTTTCCTTTCTGTCCTTATCTTAACACCAACTCCGAGCATATGAACAAGATCTCTGTTTATCTGCAAAGTAGCTCATTATTAGCCATGCTTTCCTGCTTGTGTTTCATTCTCTGGAATCATGGGAGATCCAGAGAGGTCAGTAGGGAGACTCCCATGGGATGAAGCCATAGGGCAAGGGCAGGTGCCCAAAACAGCAAGAACCTTAAAGTCAAGAGGAGGATTCATAATTTACGAAAGAGCAAAGAGAAAGCATTGAAGCAAGGGAATGGCACAACCACGTTAGAATTATCTAAATAACTCTGACTTTGCATGGAGAATGAATTGTTGGGGGCATGAGCAGACATATGGAGACCAAACAGCCAATATCTGTACAATATGCACGCTGCACGCTTGAGTACTACTGGGCACTAAGTTGCCTGCCCACACAGTACAGGAAAATGGCAAGACAAGCAATGTAACACCTATCTTCAAGGAGCTGATGGTAGGAGGTCACTGTAATGTCCAGGCAACTGGTAGTGGTTTTTGGACCTGGGTTGGTAGCATGAGGATGAGGAAAAGCAGCGGATGACATATCTACACATAGAATTAAGCAGATTGCTCATGTTGTGGGTATGATGAGCAAGAGGGGGAGGCATGCGAGTGCTCTGGAAAGGTGACTGGGATATCGATGATGCTGCTCAGCAGCGCAGGTGGCCCGCCTTGGGGCTCAGGAATTTGAGTCACAGAGCAGGAGACAGTGAGCACACTTTTAACAAGCCATGGGAGATTCCTTGTGACTTTTCAACTTATACGAAGTATTTTGATGGGTTCTAGTTCACATTTGATGAAACTCTAGTTCTCATCTGTGAGTTCAGTCCCATGAGGAAATAAAAGATATGGAAGGTCATGACCTTTCTGTTGTACTACCAAGAAATGACTCTCTTTTAGGTTCCCCTTCAGCCTTCCTCATCCAAACTTCCCAGTCAACAGGATTTCTCTCCATCCTGCCTTCCCACTTGCCGTGGGCTGAGCTGTGCTCCCTCAGAAATTCCTGTCTTAAAGCACGAGTTCCAGCAACCTTAGACTGAACAGAATCATTGTCTTTAAAGAGGTCAGGTGTTAGAATGAGGTTGTTGGTGTGGCCTAATCCAACCTGACTTGAGTCCTTGTGAGAAGAGGAGATTAGGACAGGCACACAGCAGGAAGACCACATGTAGGCACCAGGGGAAAGCAGCTGCATAAAGCCAAGTGGGGACTCAGAAGTAGCGACCTGTCAACAACATGATCTTGGACTCCCAGGTCCAGACAATGAGAAATACTTCTCTGTTGTTTATGCAACTCAGCCTGTGGTACTTTGTCACAACAGCCCCAGAAAACTAGTATACCACCAGGCTGGTCCTCAAGATCTTTCAGCTTTTCAAGTGTCTCTCTCTCTCTCTCTCTCCCTTCTCTCTCTCTCTCCTCTCTCTCTCTCTTTCACACACACATACTCTCACACATACATACACACGTGATGGGGAACTTACCACAATCTCTGAATGTTACAACCAGGGTGCCGAAGTGTCTCACACAACACTCTCATCCCTGGGTCCCCCAGAGTATTGTCACTGAGATCCAGTTCTGTCAGGCTCGGGTTGGTGCACAGAACTGAGAAGAGGCCACGGCAGAAACTGGAAGTGAGATAATTTGCTAATCTGGAAATTGGGAGGGAGAGGAGAGAAAAGAAAATCAATCTCTAACAATAATAAACTACAGTGAAGGACTGGGGTGCCTCGCAACAGTACAAGGAAGTTCTCCCAGTGGTTGGAAAATGGATCGGTGGTTGGCTTCATGGCCTGGTAGTTAGGCAGTTGGATCCCACATAACCAGCAAAGCAGTTCAAGTCCTAGATGCAGCGACTTGGGAAACGCTAGACACATGCGCACACACGCCCAACATCCAGGAAGAGGGAGAGATGGAGGGAAAGGAACTGAGGCATGACCATTTCCCAGAGGGAGGGATTTCCTACTTTCCCTCTCCCTCTCTCTGGCTCTCTTGGTGAGTGCACATGCCTTATGGTAATTTTTTTAAAAAAGAAACAAAACGGGGGAGAAGGAAATAGATTATGAAACAAAAGACCACCATATGGAGAGGAATGAAGAGAGCAAGTTGAGCCTTGGTAAGATCTCTGCATACTGCAGGTTGGGAGAGACACGACAGTGTGGGCCCAGTCCTTCCCTCATCTGTGCACACCACGCAGAGGCCTAGAAGGGGATCGCTCACCCCTGCAGCCCTATTTCTCTCCATCTACTCTCACCACATTTCTTTTCTAATGAAGCTGTGTCCCTCTCCACTGTCACCTACACACACTC
>NW_006199398.1:208946-222657 GCF_000334495.1 Tupaia belangeri chinensis
ACTCTTTCGCAGACTTCATCTGTAACTTCTTTGTTCACACCAGGCCATCACCAGAATCCTTTTATCTTCTCCTCTACTCACCTACATTCTACCAACCCTTCAAGTCAAGTTCAGACTTCACTCCTCTGAGAAACTTCCCACAGCCTTTAGCTCTATGTCCTCTGTGTTCTTGGGACACAATCTCTGATGCTGAGTGCCCCTAGGAATTGTCTATTATGCATTACAGCTCCGAGCAAAGTACCAGCAGTGTAAGTTTACAAACATCTGTACGCAGTAATACATCCCACGCAAAACCTCACGCTGAACCTACACTCCCCAGAACTTCTGCTTCTTATTTCATCAGGTTGTTTTGTCTTCCCATGAGTCCACCTACCACAAGCCGCTCTCTGCCAGGGAAAGGGTCTGGAGCAGTGAATGGGGACAGCAATGTTATGTAGCTGTGCCGATTACATTTAGAAGATGGTAGAAAAGAGAAGAAAGAAAGAAGCAAGTGCCCACAAAAGGTGGCCAGAAAGTGAAGGGCATATTATACCAACTGCTTGAAGCCAGCTTTCCTTACCGATTGGAGCAGGTGGCCTGAGGGCTTGGGAGGACACCCTGGCCCATGTCTGGATGTTGACTGTCCTCCTCCTCTTCCTCTTCCTCCTCTTCCTTTGGCGAGTTATGGAGAAACCCCAGGGAAAGTGATTCCACGCTGCGACAATTCTCAATGCAAAAAGAAGACACCACATGGTCCATTCTAGTGGAGAGGTTGATCTCAATTTTGGGGAAGTGATCCATGGCTCTGTGCACAAAGTCCTCCTCCTGCATCTCGTACAAACAGTAGAACAGCTCCAGCTGGCTGGGTTGGATCTGAAGCTTCTTGGCCTTGGCTTTAGCTTCAATCCATTTCAGCAGCTCCACCCTGATTTGCTGAGAGATCTTGCAACTTAATTTCTTCTCTAAGTAGGAGGTTCTCTCCTGGTTTACAAGGCCAAAGAGAAAACGGACAACAAAAATCAAATATCCCTTTTCAAATTTGCCATAGTTTTCGAGAAGTACTGTCACATCTCGGTTTGGAAGCTTCGAGCAACTCCCTGGCTTCCTGACAACTCCCTCTTCCTCCTCTTCTAGCAGGTAGTACATAGCAGCAAAGAACTCCTGGAAGGTCATGTGTATAAAGCTGTAGAATGTCTCACAGTCCACCTCCTTTTGGAACAGGTTCATCCTCAGGAAGGCAGAAATGTCAGCCTTCTGCAGGCCATGATTCCTGAGGTCACATTCCTCAAACAGGATCTTCTGGTTCCAGATCCCATCTGCAGCCAGAGAGCACAGCCCACGGAGGTGGGCAGAGAGGTGGTGCTCCTGGCTCCCTCCTCGGGGCTGCAGTAGACTGGAAAGGAAGAACACATACACTGCAGTGGTGGTCTTGGACGTCTGGGCAAGACTCTTGCCACTCTCCATCTGCTGTCTCAGGCCAGTGCACACAATCCAGCAGACCAGGGGGATGAAGCACATGGTGAAGAGAACCTCGTTCTCCTGAATCAGACTGAAGGCCTCCCTGGCTTGAGACTCATCTGAGAAGTACTTGAAGAAATACTCTTTTCTCCTGGCCTCTGAAAAACCCACAATCTCCACATGACGAGGGTGGTCCAGTAAGTGATGCAGTTTCTCCAGGGCCACAGGCCTGGTGGTGATGAGCAAGGAGGCCTCAGGAAGCAGCTTCTTCCTGATGAGGCTGCTCAGGAGCACATCTCCCCGCTCAGCTCTCTGCCAGTCGGTGCACAGAGCTCCCTCGTGCTCGTCAAATGCACCTTGTAGCTCATCAAAGCCGTCCATGAGGAAGAGGATCCTGGAGGGCTTGCTCACAATCTTGCCTAGGGGTGGGTTTGAGTCAGGGCAGCAGCTGGCGATCAGATCCCCCAGGCTCCTCCGAGTCACCAGGCTCACTTCCCGACAGTGGATGTAGAACAAGTAGTCAAACCTGTCTTGGTAGAGTCTCCCTGATGACCAATCCAGCATAATCTTCCTGGCCAGGATTGTCTTCCCAATGCCCGCTGCTCCCTGGAATACCACTGTGTGCACGGGCTCCACGTGCTCATCATCAGGGTCAAACAGGAATTCCAGCTTAACGGAAGTCACAGGTCGGTCCCATGTCTTGGTCCTGCCAATGGCCAGAAGCTCGTGCTCCCTCTCCTGCCGATTTGGATGCTCCTTGACGAGACGCAACCGTGTGTAGCGTTTGTTGAGGTTCACACTCTCACCGAGACGGGCATTCCTATCTTCAATGCACTGGAATTTGCTTCTCACATGCCTTCTGTACTTCCGGCAGTAATCTACAGCAAGGACAGGATGTTAGACCTTGGGAGCAGCCCAACACATCCTCCTGAGATGAGTTGTAGAGAGGGGTCTATGATCTGGAAGGAGTGGCAGCTAAAATGGGAAACTGGATCTGTCATTGCCCTCCTCTTCTTTGGTATGGAAGGTTATAAAAATCCTGGTAACAAATCCTCTACATACACGGTTGGAGACAAGGGCTGTATGTGCAGCTGCCAGCCAGAAAATCCTCTTTTCAATCTTACTCCTTCAAGGAGTGTGCAGCCTGTGCCTTTTAAAACTTGAAACAATCCTCTCCTACCAGTTCTGGGACTGCAAAGAGCCATGCGAACATGAGTCTGGCTTTTCAGCTGATTGTAAAGTCCCTAAGACAGGCCTTCACATTCTGAGGAACAGAAGCCAAGTTACTCAGCCACTCAGCTTCTCAGTGCTCCTAAGCCACGTCTTAGAGCCCCAATGAGGCGCCAGCCGGTGGCATGGTGGTTAAGGCAGCTGGATCCCACATAGCCTACGTCACAATTTGAGTCCCTGACCTGCCCGCTTGGGAGACACCAGAAATGTGTGCATGTGTGCTCAAAATCCAAGGAGGGGAATGGAGAAGGGATCACGCATGGCCCTCTGGGGGGTGCTTTCTTACTTTTCCTCTATTTCTCTTCTTTCTGTCTCTCCCCAGCAAGCACACCTCCCTTATAGCAAAAAAATAAATACGCACATAAAAATGAAAGTGCCATCTCAATTGCTTACCTTTCTTCTTTTTACAAATGGAGATTCTGGAAAGGTACCCCAGTAGCCCCGTCCAGTCCTCTTCAGTGCTCTCTCCCCGGCATATCACAGTGGGATTAGAAACATGTGAATTTCCTAAGCATTAAAAAAATACATATTGTATGATGTGTCAAAAACCGCATCCCTTAACACAGAGGATATCATTGAGACCCAGCCTTAGGTCTCAGTTGGCATGGGTCAAAGGTTACGGTCTCAGACATTTCCCAATCAAAACATGACTCAGAGTGGCAAGTGACAGATGTGCAGTCGAAGTTCTGTTGGGACATTCCTGCACTCCCAGTTCCAAACCAATGGCCATCACCCTCTGCTAAGCATCGTGTTCCCATCGTAGCCAATCTCGGAATATATTCCCAGGCCCAGAGATGATCAGTAAATGTGTGAGGGCACCCACAGCATTTCTTTCATTCCCTTTAGTCTTTTGCAGCCCTTGGTGCCGTGGTTTTGAGATCCCCCCAAGCTTTCTAATGTTTCCAAAATGGCTATGGGTCAAGAAGGGTCTCCCTCCCAGAGCCCAGATGCCTGGCACCCATAGTATCCACAGGTCTTGTGTTATGAAGGGTAGATTTCCAGGTCAAGAATGAGAGTTGCAATCTTTGTAATGTCTAATTTGATGGTTCAGAATCCAAGCTGACTTCGGATTCACACTGAAAGTTTTAAAAATGCTGATTCTAGGATGCCAGCCCCACCACTCTTTTTCAGTCAATCTGAGGAGAAACCCAGGCCTTGTTGGATAGTAAAAGCTCCCAGGCGGCCCCAACATGTACCTGTGACTGAGAATCACAGGCTCAAACAATCACTAGCTAACATATCCCAAATAGACTTTGTCTAGGAGAGATTTAGGTATGGTATAACTAAAGCTAGATACCGGGGGAGACACAGGGACCGGTAACTGAGGTGGCAGGAACATAAGAGATTCCTGATTGGTGTCCACTTATTACAGAAGTGAATGCTACTAGTAACCCAATCACAAAACAAAATCCAAACATTAACGGAAACCTAAACCAAAACTTAATTCTTACCTAAAGCCTAACCCTAGGCTAGAATAAAATAAAAATTTTAAAAATTATAACTTGGGTTATAGTTATAATTTTTCTGCCTCCAAATCCAGGTATGGGAGCCAACATGGCATAGTGACTAAGAGCTGGAATTTGACCAAAGACACATCTGGCTTTGTGTTCTGGCCTTGGCTCTGAATAGTAAGGAACCAGGGCAGAATAGAGGGCAATCTGGAATCTCTTCCAGGCTCACTTCTTTCTCCTGAGAGTTGGGATAAAACCAGTAACTGCCTCATGGGGTTCTTGAGTGAACAACAAAATTCATAAAAACTGTTAGTGAAGTACTTCTACAGTTATGGGTATTACACTTTAATTTGTTTATCTGAGTATGCAAATACAGGCACAATTATTATTGTGCCATTCTACGCAAGCTGTTCATAGCATCCCACTGCCGCACACCCTGCCTCTGTCCCCTGTGCCATTTTGTTCTCTCACGTGACATGTGCACTTCTGCCCTGGTGTGCTTCTCCTCACCCACGGACACATGTGCATTCCTCCTCTGCACCCTGGCTCACTGCATTACGTCGAGTCCCCCAGCCTCTCGCAGCCTTCTGCTGCACAGAACACAAAGCTGGAGAAAGGACCTCGTCCTCAGCACACACAGGAAATGAGAGAGCCTTTTCACCACTGTGATTCCCAAAGTAGTGTCTGTAAAAAAGTATTTCCCCGCAAATTACATAATTCCGTAAAGTGAGAGATTGGCCCCTGAGCCACAGGAAGCAGACACGCAAGCTTGTTGCCCAAGTAGGCAGACACCAAACAAGACACATGATGCGAGGAGCTGGATAGAGACCTGGAGGCAGGTCCAGCCACCAGATAGATTCTGAAAAAGTGATACTAATCAAGGCAGGTTGCTGGAAATAGGTAAAATCTGAGTTTTTAAAGGAGTTTAAAAAAAAAAAAAACTTCTGGGACCAGCAGGTGGTGTGGTGGTTAAGACACTGAACTCCCATGTAGCTGACAGTGGTTCAAGCCCCAGACCTGATGGCTTGATAGATCGTGCTGGGTGTGTGTGCATGTGTCCAAAATCCCAACAGGAGAATGAAGGAGGAAGGACTGTAGCCTTGCCATCCCCTGGGGAACGGGGGCAATTTTTCACTTTCCCTCTTTCTCTTTCTGTTTCTCTCCTGAAAGCACATGTGCCCTATGGCAAAAACCTAAAAAAGGAAAAATAACACAAACTGCTTTCCTCCATCTTCTCATATCACTACCATGAGAGGAAGAAGCCAGGGTAACACAATAAATAACCTTTTTTAAAGAATTATTTATTTTAATTTTTATTATTATTTATTTATGACTTTTAGAGAGATTTTTTGCTATAGGGAATGTGTGTACCCCAGAGAGACAGAGAGAGACAAAAGGCAAGAAATCACTCACCACCGGGGATGGCCACATCACAATGGCCACATCGCAACCCTTCTCCTCCATTCTCCTCTTGGAATTTTGGGTACGCATGCGCATGCACCCTGTGTGACTTTTAAGCTGCCAGGTTCAGGACTTGAACTGTAGTTGACTACATGGGAGTCCAGCGACATAACCATTACACAATTTGCTGGTCCCCCTTATTATTATTATTTTTAATTTGCTATCGGGCATGTGTGCTCACCAGAGATGAGAGAGAGAGAGAGGGAATGTGAGGGCAAGTTGCCAGGTCTAGGACTTGAACCATGGTTGGCCACGTGGGAGTCCAGGGTCCCAGCCACTGCACTACCTGCTGACCCCAAGAAATAACTTTAACAAACAAATTTTAGTGCCTTAAAGGGCATAATCGACAGAGTGAAAAGGCAATCCACAGAATGGGAGAAAATATTTACAAAGTATGTATCTAATAAGCGGTCAATATCCAAGATATAAAGAATATCTACAAGTCAACAACAAAAACCAACCTGATTAGAAAAGAGAAAAGTATCTGAATAAATGACTAGATCTTTCTCCAAAGAAGATACATAAATGACCAATAAGCACATGAAAATATGCTCAGCATCATTAATCATTAGAGAAATGCAAATCCAAACAATGACAAGGTACAGACTCATACTCATTAGGATGGCTACTATCAAATAAAAAGAGAGAAAAATAATAAGCTCATGGGGATATAGAGAAATCAAAATTACTGTACACCATTGCTGAGAATATAAAACAGTACAACTCTTGTAAAAATAATATGGCAGTTCTTTAAAAAACTATTACTGGGGACCAGCAGGTGGCGTGGTGGTTAAGGTGCTGGACACTCCCACATGGCCGACCCGTGTTCGAGTTCTGAATCTGGTGGCTTGCTTTCTCACTTCCTCTCTCACTCTCACTCTCTGTCTCTCTCTGGTCAAATTCAAAAATAAGTGAAAGAATAAATAAAATAAAATAAATAATTATATTAAAAATTATTACTATGGTAATTTTTTTCAGAAAATTACCATATGATCTATAATTCCCATTTCTGGGCATACATGTAGAAGAATTCTAGCAGAGTCTTGAAGAGATATTTTATACTGAAGTTCATAACAGCATTATTCACAAAAATATAAAGGTGGAAGTAACCCAAGTGTCCATCAATATATAAACAGAGAAACAAAATGTGATGTGTATATATATGTGAGTGTGTGTATGTGTAATATAGTATTATTAATCTTAAAAATAAGGAAATAATAACACATCTACAACATGGATGAAACTGAGGATATTATGCTAAGTGGAATGAACCACAACCAGACAAAAACTGTACAATTCCACTTATAAGAGGTATGCAAACTAGCCAAATTCATGGAGACAGAAAATAGAATGGTGGTTACCAGGGATAAGGTAACAGGAAGTTATTGTTTGATGAGTAAGGAGTTTCAGTTTTGCAAGATGAAAAGAATTCTAGAGCTTGGTTGCATAACAATGTGAATATAGTCAATGTCACTGAACTGCACACTTAAAATTAAGATGTTAAATTCTGTGTTCTGTGTACTATATCATGACTTTAAAAAATATCCTTTCTTTCACTTACTCCAGTCTGGTTCATCCCACTTAGCTTTCTCATGAAGGTCTCTCCTGTTGATTGCAGCAAAAATCCCCACCGCCATGGCCCAGGCCTTCTCCTCCCCATTGAAGTCGATCATCAGAGTGGCTAGGTCCACGTGGTCTGCCTTCTCTGTCTGACCCCGTGGGAGTGGGATGCAGCCCTTTAGAGGAGGATAGTCTTCTAAGTGCATTTTGAATTTCTTAAAGTCTGCCTCCTCCAAGTCCTCCAGATAGTGGGCCAGTTTGCAGCGGACACTCCCCATCTTCATCTGCAGCCCTTGGCAGGCCTTGGCAGCCTAAGTCCACACTGAGGTGCAGGGAGTAAAAACAGAGAACAGATGAGTCTTTACACAGAGGGAAACAAATTACAAAACACTCAGAAAACTCAAAGAAAATATTCACTTCATTATAACAAGTTAACATCCTTAACTTTGAAAAGTGAGTCAAAAACTTACCAGAGAGTTATCTTGTTGGCTCTATCCAGGAGCGTTTCCTGAGCCATGGAAGAAAGGGTGCCCTATAGAGAGAAAACAAGAATTAAGAAATAAGAAAAATATAAATAATACATTTTTAAAATGATTGATTAAATAAATAAATAAAATAAGTAACCCATGAACATGAACAGATTGCAGTGTATAGTAAACAGCACTTCATGTTGCTAGCTTGACATAGCACTAAGAGAATTTTGGTTCCATTGATCACCAGGCTATGACACTGGACAAATTCCTCACTATTCCTCAATCCCAGCATTCCCATTTATAAAATGAAAGGGCATTCTGGTTCCTTGCTTCTGTCTTGACCTAAAGAAAGATGAATGAAAGGCAAAAGAAAGAAGAGGTCGGGAGTTGAAACCACAGTGCAATGGGGCAGCATGTGGCCAAAGAGGGGAGAGAGCTTGTGGGAGAGGGGCACCCCACATTGGGTGCATAAGCGAGAATAATAAACATATACATTGCTTTAATGTCTCCTTACAATATTCCCAATTATAACAATTATTACAACTCACATTTGTTTAGTACTTCCCATGGGCAAGGTCCCACACTGATATTTTTTCCATCTAACCTGAGGTATGTACACTCCTTGCCCTGATAATTCTTTTTTGTTTTGTTTTGTTTTTAAGAGATTTTTGCTAAAAGGCATGTGTGCTTGCCAGAGAGACAGAGAGACAGAAAGCAAGAGATTACCCCCAGGAGATGGCCACACACAATCTCTTCTCCATTTTCCTCTCACAATTTTGGGAACACATGCACACATGCCCAATTTTAAGCTGCTGGATCTGGGACTCAGACTACAGTCAACTATGTGGAAGCCCAGCAACATAACCGTTACACCATCTGCTTGTCCCCCAGCCCTGTTTTATAGATGTAGAGGCAGAATACTAGGGAGGCTTGGCAATTCTCCAAGGGGTTCACAGCTAGAAAGGGGCAGTGCCAACATTTAGACCAGACAGAGTCAAGATTTTTTACTCTTCCCCTAACCAGCCGTTCACAGCTCAAAATAGTATGAAACTGTCTCCTACCACTCATCTGGGTGTTTCAGTAAGATAGAAACAAAAACAAAGACCACAAAACAAATGGTTAAAAAGTACACACTCCCCCAAGGCTATGTGATCGCACATAGCCTTTTATTGAAATGTTTACTGACAGTCTTTCTAACCAGACTTTCAGTTCCACTTGCTCTGTCTCCAGATATTCCACACTTCCTGAAGTTTATGGGTGAACAAGTTGACTGTCTGTGACTGTTCTTGCCTCAAGCCTCTTATTTACCCTATTTTGTAATGTGCTACATTAACTCAAAGCATCAATAATGCTAAAGGGAGAGAGAGGATATGAAAAAGAATGAAAACTACCCAAACTGGAATTCATAAGATTGAATATCAATGTTTAAGACATCTCAGACTCGCTCATTTCTCTGTCTTGTCTCTGTTCTTGCTCTCTACTCCTGTCCTCCTGTGCCTCCCACAGGCATCCCTTATGCACCTGGAGGACTGTGACCTCCAGATTGGTGCCACCAGCTCTGCAGCCCTTCCCAGCTCCTTTCACATCAGGATTCAGCCTCTTCTCTACGCACCTCAACCCTAGTCTTCGTGCACACACTCTGACCTTTACTTCTGTTGCCCCTTGGTTTCCTCCTGTGTGTCCCATTTTCTCCCCTGGAGGATGCTGGACCAATCAACTCATGTCACAGGTGTACCCTGTGGCTGCTGCTCTTGTCTTCATCCTGCCCCCATGGATACACACATGCATTTGCACACACAGAGGCCAAATAATGACAAACATAAAAACCGAAGGACAGATTGGGAGGCTCGCTGAAGAGATTCCTAATCCAGTAACCAAGACAAGTTCTGCCCACTTGACACACCCCCAACTATTCCTCCCCAAATCCTTTCATCCCTCCTGCTCCTAGGAGCTGGACTCACCCAGATGCCAGCCTCAGGAACAATCAGAGAGGAGAAGTGACGAGTTTATAGTGGTCACAGCACAGCAGGGACAGGAAGGATGTGGTTACAACGTGGAATGAACAAGTTTGCATCACAGCAAAGGCAGAGACTCACAGTCACTGGCACTGCTGGGTTTTCCAAGCTGGATCAGTAATATTCTCAAAACTGAGCCATGCTTGCAGAGCTGGGTTCATTTTCCTCTCCTCTGACATACCCTGGAGAGCACTGGGCGGAGTAGGGGGAGGTTGGGAGAGATGAAAAGGTGAAACTGGCAGAGCTCAATGGGGGTTTCCTCTGACGCTTACAGCAGGCCTGGTGGTGACTCCTCTGCTAACAGGGAGGGGAGTGCAGCTAAGAGCTAGCACACAGAAACACAGCAGAACCTGACCCCACCCCTCAGAGTCCATGCTTCTCTTAGCACAGAGCTGGAAGGAAGCAATGCAGACTCTCTCCACACATATTTTTAAGGCATAAATTCTTCTCCCTGACTTGCTGACTAACGTGTGTGACCAGCATTATAGAGCAGCGGGCATGTGCCAGGCATGAACATATCTCAGCCTTGCAGAGTCAGAGGAGAGGCAGACACACAGACCTGCTTTGCTTGTCCAGCTCCACAAGGCAACAGCCTAGCAAAAGCTTGAGCTGAACAGAGCAGGGAGGAGAGGCATTTGTTCTGCACCCAGGATGAGTCCAGGGAGCCTGGAGCAAGAAGGGGGAGCATCCAGTTTCTGCAGATAGCACTGGCCAGAGACCGGCCTTTGGGCCTGTTTTCTATCATCTGTAAAGTGGGGACAAGGGTAGAGGGCTGTCAGGAGGACTGAGTGGACGGTGAACAAAGGCCTTCAGAGATGAGCGTATACCCGCAGGTGCTTCTATTGCCACTACAGCCATGCAGAGGAGAGGTACTTCTACTCCTAGTATGCGAGGACATGGCAGCAGACTTGAATCTCAGCACAGCAAGTGCAGCATGTCCTGAGGAGCTGGGTCAGAAATAGTGTGCCTTCAGAGGCTGAAGCTGGAGAAACAGCAGATCAATCTTGCTTGAAAAGAAAGGAACTCATTGGGTCAACTAGAGAATTCTTGGTTGGTTGGTCTTGCGTCTGATAACTTAAGTTGTACACAGTAAAAAATCACATCTTACACAGACCCTCAGAACAAGTGAAAGAACAGAAAGCCCAGAAATAACCCAAGCATACATGGACAGCCAATCTCTGGCAAAGCCACCAAGAAGACACAGTGGAGGAAGGGCAGTCTCTGTCAACGGTGTCAGACACTGGATGGTCACATGCAAAAGAATAAAGCTAGACCCTTATCTTATACCATATGTAAAAGTCAACTCAAAATGGATTAAAGACCTAAACATAAGACCCAAACATGTAACTCCTGAAAAAAAAGTACAGGAAGAAATCTCGATATTGATCCTGGTGAGGATTTTTTGGTATCTCACCAAATGCAAAAGGAAGCAGGTAGGGCCACATCAAATACCATGTTTCTGCCCAGCAGCAGAAACAATCAACAGTGAAAAGGCACCCAAAGAACTGGGATAGACATCTGCAAACTATGTACCAGATAAGAGGTACTAAGAATATGTAAGAAACTCATCAACTCGATTTCAATACTAATAATCCAATTTTAAAATGGGCAAAGAAGAAACAAAAATGGCCAACAGGTTTATATATGAATACATGCTCAATATCACTCATCAATATGGAAATGCAAATCAAAAATGAGATATCCCCTCCCACTTGTTAGGATAACTAATTAAAAAAAAAAAAACGATAACACGTGTTGGCAAGGGTGTGAAGAAAACAGAATCCAACACACTGTTGGTGGGAATGTAGACTGGTGTAGCCATTATGTGAAACCATATGGAAGTTTTTAAAGAAATTTAAAACAGTATATGTGCCATAGTTTTTCAATCCATTCATCTGTTTGCGGACATTTGGGTTGGTTCCATGTCTTAGCAATCGTGAATAATGCTGCAATTAATATAGATGTGCAAGTGCTTTTCCAACTGAGCGTTCTCCTGTCCTTTGGGTAGATACTCAGGAGTGGAATTGCTGGATCATATGGTAGTTCTATTTGAAGGTCTTTGAGGAACCTCCATATGATTCTCCACAGTGGCTGAACCAATTTACATTCTCCATGAAATACTATTCAGCCATGAAAAACAACAAGGCCCTGGAATTTGATAGAAAGTGGACATATAGGAAGATTTGTTGCTGAGTGAAGCAAGTCAGGCTATGAAAGAGAGACATCGTACATCTCCACTTAACATACACTGACTGTCTGCACTCTATGGTAGAGACTGAAAGACTGGAGAACATAAAAGCATTCAAATTTTTAATGGACACTAGAGACAAAGTGGAAAGAGAGTGTGGGAGGGGAAGAGCATAGGAAAGGAGATTTGGGGAGAAATGGAGAGGTAAGACACTTGCGGGACACAGATAACATTTATTATCTGTTGAAGAGGATGTGTATGGTGTTTGGGCTGGACTGAGGTATATTATGCTGAGTAAAGTCTCTTCACAATCTAAATGATGTATAATGATTCAAAGTATGAATAATAATTTTTAAAATTAATTAAAAAATAAATAAAGAGAGCCTTTGAAAGGTGATAAGGAATAGATAAGATTATCAGAGTGGGGCCCCTCACTGAATATGGGTGGATTCATAAAGAGAGAGAATCAAACCAGAACAGAAACACAAACAGTGTCTCAGTCCTTCTCACGGCCATGCTCTGGTATGTTCAAGCTCTTGCCCTCCATTATGTTATTCACTAGCTGGAAAATCTTTATCAGATGCAGTCCCCAGACCTTGGACCTCCAAATTGTGCCTTGAATAAAACCACTATTCTTTTATTTTTTTGTAGAGGTTTTTGCTATAGGGTGCATATAGGGCGTGTGCGCTCGCCAGACAGACAGAGAGAGACATAGAGACAGAAAGCGAGAAATCACCCCCCAGGGGGGATGGTCACGCCGCAATCCCTTCTCCTCCATTCTCCTCTCGGGATCTTGGGCACGCACGCACACGCGCCCGGCATGAGTTTTAAGCCACTGGGTCCAGGACGTGAACTGCGGTCGACTACGTGGGAGTCCAGCGACATAGCCATTACGCTAACTGCTGGTTCCCCCAAAACTGCTATTCTTATAAATTAAAAAAGAAATTTAAGGGAACCAGCAGTTAGCGTAGGGATTGCGGCATGACCATCCCCCCTGGGGGGTGATTTCTCGCTTTCTGTCTCTATGTCTCTCTCTGTCTGTCTGGCGAGCGCACGCGCCCTACAGTGAAAATCTCTCCAAAAAAAAAAAAGTTTCTTCATTGACAAAAGAGTGAAAGAATAAATTTAAGCACAGTTACTGGCACCAACTTTCTGTGGTAATTTTCTTTAAAACAGAAAGCCTCAAAACATCTCTCCTCTAATCAGCCCCTGCTACATAGTTTGCCCTCCACCACACTCGGCACATTTAACTGTTCTGGTAACCACGAGAACAGTTAGGCAGGTGGGTCTGGATGGAGGACCAGCATAGCCTGGCCATATGGCCATGCTCATCACTTAACCTCCCTGCCCATTTTCCTTTTCTTCATCTGTGCATGCCGCCTGCCATGTCCTCACTGCCTATTGTACAGTTCAGTGCAAAGATGGTGTGACACATCGGTACCACACCCAGCACTGCAGCACGTGGTGCACATGCCAGCTGCCAGGGCTCACCTGTGACTCTTACTGACACTGGCTCCTCTCCTGGGAGAGAGATTCCCTTGATAGGGGCTATGGATAACATTCCAGGCGTCCTTCAACCTGACTGCTGTGTCCTAGATGCTGACAAGATTTGGGGAGTGTTCCTAGACCCATTGTGGTGGCCTGGGAGAACCTGCATCCCCTCCGGTGCTGCTTCAGTGGCATGGTTTCTGAAAATCACCCGACCCTGAAACTGCTGTTTCTCTCAGCACATTTGCAGGTCGGCCACGCTGGCTGGATGGGGGGAGCTGTATGGACGCTCTGGCTACAACTATATTTTCTCAGGTGAGTGTCGAGCATGTTCTGTGGCTGAGAACAAGAGCCTAGGCTGAGAGTGTAGCCGTTATGGCCACAGGGGCTACCGAGAGGGCGTGCGCA
>NW_006199398.1:223059-224114 GCF_000334495.1 Tupaia belangeri chinensis
TTTTCCTTTTCCCACTGGATTGACTAGAACCCCTTGTCAAATGTGGCGGGCACTGCATACGGAAGCCATCTTGAGCTATCCACCATTTCGAGCTATCCACCATCTTGGAAACCATTAGGCTTCACTTCCTCAGTGAGCAAAGTGTTTCTCAGAAATCATGTGACCAACTGTTCCCCCAGAGGGGTGGTTGGGCTTCTAGGCAATGGTTCCACCCACACCAATGATTGGTTCATGCTGTTCTATCTCATTTGCATTTCAGGCAACCAATTGGTGCCCACCAGCCTGTGTATAACTCGCCATTTTTCCTCAATAAAATGAGGAAGAAGAAGACTTGATCAGCACCTCGTATTGTCTCCACTGTGTGTGTGTGTGTGTGTGTGTGTGTGTGCGTGTGTTTGTCCCATCTCTCACTCCCTCCCCCAGGGAACCTGTTCGACTGTCCCCCGGGTCGGGACAGTCAAAGATCAGTTGACTGGATGTTTGGGAATTTATTTCTGGGGACTCTATTCTGTTCCATTGGTCTACGCATCTGTTTCTGTGCCAGTACCATGCTGTTTTGATTACCACAGCTTTGTAGTATATTTTTGGGTCAAGGAGTGAGAGGCCACCCACTCCACTCTTCTTGTGTAGAATTGTTTTGGCAATATGGGGTCTTTTATGATTCCAGACAAATTTTGTAACTGTCTTTTCTAGATCTTTGAAGAATGTGTCTGGTACTTTGATTAGCATTGCATTAAATATGTAGATCAATTTTGGTAGAATTGCCATTTTGATTATATTAACTCTTCCAATCCAGGAACATGAGATGTCCTTCCATTTTTTTGTGTCATTTTCAATTTCTTTTTTTAGCTTCTCATAGTTTTCCTTGTGAAGGTCTTTAAATTCTTTGGTTAGATTTATTCCTAAATATCATATACTTTTGGTGGCTATGGTAAATGGAATAACTTTTTTCAGTTCTATCTCAGTCTGCCTGTTATTCATATATAGAAATGCTATCGATTTCTGTATATTGATTTTATATCCTGCAACTTTACTGTAATTATGTATTACTTCCA
>NW_006199398.1:224299-225917 GCF_000334495.1 Tupaia belangeri chinensis
TCCTTGTCTTGTTCCTGTGTTTAGTGGGAAAGCTTTTGGCTTTTTTCCATTGAGGATGATGTTTTCTATGGGTTTTTCATAGATGGCTTTTATTGTATTGAGAAATGGCCCTTCTATGCTGATTTTGCTAAGAGTCTTGATCATGAAGGGATGTTGTATCTTATCAAATGCTTTTTCTGCATCAATTGATATGACTATATGTTTTGTATCTTTATTCCTATTAACATGATGTATCACATTTATGGTTTTGCATATGTTGAAGCAACCTTGCATTCCTGGAATAAAGCCTATCTGATCTTGGTGTATAATCTTTTTTTACAAGTTGTTGGATACGATTTGCTAGTATCTTGTTTCTCTCTCTCTCTCTGTCCCTCTCTGGTCAGATTTTAATAAATTAAGAAATAATTCTTTAAAAAATAAAAATAGAACTACCATATGGCTCAAAATTCCTCCTATGGGTATACACCCAACAGAAATAACAATACCACCTCATCAAGGTATCTGTGCACCCATACTAATCACTGCATTACTCATGTTGGTCAAGATAAGAACACTGCACAAGTGTCTAGCAAGAGATTATGAAAGTGTGGTATGTGTACATGCTGAGATATCTATCAGCCTTTAAATAAGAACACCCTGTCATTTGCAACTACGTGGATGAACATGGTAAGATGCTAAGTATAATAAACCAAACACAGAAAGAAAAATACTACATGATTTATTTATATGTGGAAACTAAAAACAAAGACAAAAGTTGAATACATAGAAACAGAGAGTAGAGGACCAGAGTGTGATTAAGGCAGGTGGATTCGCATGACTAACTATGCAGTTCAAGTCCTGAACCAGGCACCTTGAAAAACATGTGGGGTATGTTTGTGCACATGTGTGTATGTCCAAAATCCTTAAAGGAGGAGATGGAAAAGAGATTACAGTGTGATTATGCCCAACAGGGGGATGCTTTCTCTCTCGCTCGCTCTCTCCTCTCTCTCCTCTCTCTCCCATGAGCACACACACTCTGGCAAAATTTGAGGGGAAAAAGAAAGAAAAAGAGAGTGAAAGAAAGAAACAGAGAATAGAAGAGTAGTTACCACAGGCAGGGGAAATGGGAAGATGGAGGTCAAAGAGTAAAAGGTTTGGGTTACGCGGTAAGTCCAGAGGTCTTTTTTTTTTTTTTTAATTCACTTTACACCATCACAACACACAAATGAATTTTCCATCCAAAATACACTGTGCATTGGCTCAATCAAGCACATCCACATACATGTTCTCAGCAAATAGTTTTCCAATTCTTGCGTCCTGCATACCTTGCCCTTTGTCTTGCCATCCCTGATTCCCCATCCCCCACCCTCTGCTATGTCCCATCTTCCTCCCCCATTGTCCCTGGCATCCCTGGTTGCCCTCCATACCTTCCTCCCCCCCAATTCAATTGTTCTGCCAATGAACTTAATTAGTCTAAATAAATCCATTAGCTAGCACAGCTGACACAAACCTACACATGTATCCAAGTCTGACCCTAGGCATAAACCCCGGAGAGTAGAATGAACATACTATAAAGTAGTACCCAGCTGTGCCCATACAGCTCACTGCAGTCATCAATGTGCATTTTTTTTTCCTCCTG
>NW_006199398.1:226576-255213 GCF_000334495.1 Tupaia belangeri chinensis
TGGCCAGAGCCCTGGGTGGGGGGCCCACCACCCCGCTCAGCGCGGGTCCCAGGGGTGGTGGGGGCCCGCAGCCGGGCCCGGGTGGGCCGGCGCAGGGCCCCAGTCCGGAGGTCTTAATGCACATACATACGGTTACAGATGAAAATGTTGTATACTGAAAATTTGCTAACAGCATATTTTAGATAGTTTTACCTCCAAACAAAGGGTAAATATGTGAGATGATAAATATTTTAATTTTGACTGTAGTAATCACTTCACTAATTAGATCTCTATCAAATGTATGGTACACCTTAAATACATACAATACAATATACACATATGTCACACCTTTTTTGTAAAAGAACACTTCCAACACCTTGAATTTTTTCTTGCCACTTCATAGCAACCTCTTTCATCAAGCACGGCCCCTGGGGCGCTCAGGCCTGGTCACTGTTGCTAGCCCTTTACGGGATGTCACACTCACACGCCCACAGTGGATAGCCTCTTGTTCATGCTTCCCTTCAGCAGTGCATGTGAGAACCCATCAATGTGTAGGGCAGTAGCTCACTCCTCTTTATCGCTGTGAACATTCCTCAGAATAATTGTGCCACAATTTGTTAATCTAGTCCCCTCAGGCAAAAGACATTTGAGTTGTCTCCAGCTTTGGATGATTACAAATAAAGCTGCTACAAACATCTACATACAATGTTCCAGCTGCTAGAAGGTATATTTGCTCACTAGAGAGAGTGTGGGAGAGAGCACTCCCCCCGGGGATGTGGCCATGCCCAGCCCTCTCCTCCATCTCTCCATCTCATGGCAGTTTTGGACGCCTCCACCAGTGCACCTGCTGTGTTTCTCCAGCCACGGGGTCCAGGACTAGACAGTGGTGGGTCATATGGGATCCATTTCCCTTAACCACGAGCCCACAAGGCCAGCCCACATGCATGTGAGTGTAAATGTTCACTTCTCTCGGGTAAATAACCAGAAATGGTTGACTGGATGATGCAGGAAGTGTGGGTTTAACTTCAGAAGAAGTGGCCACACCGTGTGCACTGTGTGGGCTCTCACGGCACTTCCCTCGGCAGACCTGCTGGAAACAGCTGTGGTCGTGCTGCACAGAGAGAATGCCATGGTTTTCTAAGCTGCTCTGATGGGTTTGCAGTGAACTAGATAATATAATAAATATTTTGAAGGAAATAATGCAATTGGTGGACATACTGCAATTCTTTTTTGCCAGAGGGTGTGTGCAGTCATCAGAGAGAGACAAAGAGCGGGAGAAGGAAAATAAGAAAGCATCCCCAGAGTGGATGGTCATGCAACAATCCTTTCTCCATTTCTCCCTCCTTTCAATATTGTGGGCACAACCACTGGCATGTTTCTCAAGCCACTGGGTCCAGGACTTGAACAGCATGGTTGGCCATGTTGAATCTGTGCTTTAACCACCATACCACACACTGGCCCAAGGACTGCAATTATTTAAAGCCGTTAATCACTCAGCGTTGTGGAAGGCTCAGAAAAAAACCAGACAAGGTTCCAGCTTTGACTGTGCGACCCCACGGTTCTCAACACCCGAGTGGCCGTTCCCTCACCTGCTACCCTTGTCTCAGCTTTCCTGTGAGACTCAAGCAAACAATACCCTCAGGGCTGGCTCTGTGGCCTGGTGGTTAGGGCAGCAGATCTGTGTGACTGACCCCATGGTTGAAGCATCAGACCCAAAGGCTTGAGAAACATGCCTGATGTGTGTGTGCCCAAAATCCAAACAGAGTGGAGAAATGGAAGAGAAGGGGTTGCAGCATGGCCATTCCCCCTGGGGGATGCTTTCTCTCTCCCTCTCTCTGTCTCTGTGTTGAGTGCACACAGCCTCTGGCAAAAATTTTAAAAAACAGCAACAGCAGGGTGGGCAGAAGACATGGTGGTCATGACTCCCACATGGCTGACTACAGATCGGGTCCAGGACCTGGCAGCTTGCTTTCTCACTCTCTCTCAACAAATTATAAAAAAATAAATAAATAAATAAATAAATAAATAAATAAATAAATTTATTCTAAGAAAATAAAAAGCAACAACAACAACAACAATCTGTGCATGAAATGAAAAGCATAAAGTAGTATTCAAATGTAAATCCACAATTTCGAGGAGATATTCTATTCTAATTATATGTAAAAAACAGTCAAGAAAAAGATACCATGCTTTGTTTTGCCATCATGCATTCTGAAAAAAGCATCATTTCAGATGTGAGATTATCAAGATCAATACAAATAAGCATCAGGTCACAAAAGTAGACCATAGGGATTCTCCGTGTATTATTTATGGAAACAAGCAGAACAGAACAGAACAGAACAATTTGGTATTGTACACTGAAGAAAATCAATTGCACTTATTAAACATTCAAAACTCACTTTCACATTGGAATTTGGGGTACTGGGTTTCAAGTCCAAATTGCTACAATTTCTTCAAAACAAAATAAATGAGAAGAAACCAAACCAAAAAAAATGTAAGTCCACACTGAGAAATCAGGAATTTGTGTAACCACAGAGACAACCACTTGCCAAAGGGCAAAGAGAAAAGAGAGAGCCGGGCAGGCCAGGGCAGGCAGCAGCAGCTGGACTGAGTCTCATCTTGTCGTAGGAGCAGGGTGAGGAAATGTCGCAGGGTTTTCTAAACCCAAACCCCAGATATTAGACGGGGAAGCACTGCATGGGACAGAGGGCCTAAAAACGCTGAAAGTCAGGCTTCTGTCCAGATGTCCCAACCAGACAACAGCAGCACTGCAGAGCACCCCAGTGCTCACCCTCCTTGGCCTGACTCCCCTTCCTGACCTGAGCTGGGCACAGTACCACCCCCGGCTTGTAGAGGTGGCCGTTACCCCTCTCCTAGGTGTGCAGAGAGAAGACACACTGCTTGCTCAGCAGGGAAATTCTCCTAGCCTGCAGAGACTGCAACCACCCAGTAACAGAGCAGTTACCTGGCACATTCGCTACTGAGATTCCAATTAAGACTAATTAAAATGAACTATTTGGGGCCCAGCAGGTGGCATAGCGATTCAGGTGCTGGACTCCCACATGGCCAATTGCAGCTGAAGTCCAGACCCAGTGGCTTGAAAATCATGTCAGGTGTGTGTGCATGTGTCCCCAAAAATCCCAGGAGGATTGAGGAGAGGGACTGTGATATGGCCATCCCCTCTCAAGGGCAATTTCTTTTTTTCTTTTTCTTCCTTTTTTTTTGGAGAGGTTTGTTACTATAGGGTGTGTGTGCTTGCCAGAAAGACAGAGAGAGATACAAAGCAAGAAAGCTCTCCCAGGGTAGATGGCCACGCCACAATCCCTTCTCCTCCATTCTCCTCTTGGGATCTTGGGCACGCACACACATGGACCCGGCGTGAGTTTAAGCCACCGAATCCACAATTCTAACCATGGTCAGCTACATGGGAGTCCAATGACATAGCCATTACACCAACTGCTGGTCCTTTAGAGGCGATTTCTTGCTTACCCTCTTATTGTCACTCTCTGATGAGAGCATGTGTCCTGTGGCAAAAATCTTAAAAAAAATAAAAAAATTAACAAATTCATGCCAGCTGTACTAGTGGAATGTTAAGAGCTCAGTAGCCGCACATGGAAAGAGGCTTGAAAGACAGACAGCACACAACAGGCCTTGTCCATCACTGCAGAGAGCCCTGGCCTGACCACTCTTGCACCCAGAAGGGTACACTGTCATCCTATTAGACATTAGGCAAGTGGTTGAAGGCATATGTAGTATTACTTTTTTAAAATGCACATTTGTGAACTATTACTCAGCCTTAAAAAGAATGAAATCTTGTCATTTGCAACAGCATGTGTGAACCTGGAGAGCACCCTGCTGTGTGAAATAAGCCAGTCACTCACTCGCACGTGGAATCTAGAAGTCAGGGTAGAAAGGAGACCGGGGGCAGACCCAGTGCAGCACCGCGGCTGTGAGGTGGGGTGCCTGGGTCTAGAGAGGTGACGTTCAGTGTGAGGGTCTCTCAAAGACGGGCAGTCTACAAGCCTGACAGCCTCCTCCATCAGTCAGAGGGAGGGCTGGGACCGGGAAGTGCCACCGTGACTCCGCTTGCCAAGGAAGAGACCGCAGTCTGAACCCCAAGTGCCTGGCTGGCCTTAAAACGGCAATTCCATTTTCTGTCACCAGGAGAGATGTGATGTGGCAGGAAGAAGAGTCATGGGTTAAAACAAATTCCCTTTAGAAAGTACAATTATGTGCCGGGGGTAAAGCAGTGATAAGCACAGCTTATCCACCGGAAAGGTCCCGGGTTCAGGTCCCAGGTGACCGGGAGTGCCCAGGTGGGGTGGACACAGAGGACCTGCTCTCTCTTTCTCCACATCTCTCTCACTCATAGAAGAAACAGATACATACACTTTTTTAAATAACCATTTTTAAAAGAATTATTTTATTTAACTTTATTTATTTATTTATTTATTTTTATTTGACTAGAAAGTGATGGGGAGGGGATGCGGTGCAGGAGTAAGAAAGCAAGCTGCCAGGTCTGGGACTCAAACTGTGGTCGGCCATGTGGGAGTCCAGTGCCCTTAACCACCACAAGACCTACCAGCACCTTAAGTAATCATTTTTCAACAGAAATAGTCATGGCTGTGCCTGATTTCTGACCTCTCAGGCTTCCTGTGAGGCAAAGCCTCTTCACACTAGGCAGGAGCTTGTTCCTCTTCCCGGCTTGTGCAGGGGCTGCCCACCCTCATGGATGGCGTGGCTTCCCCAGCTGAACAGGGCCTCCATGTTTATGACCTAAGCACCCAGAGGCCCCAACTCGGACCTCTACACTTCCTGAAAAGTGGACTAAAAATATGGCCAGCCATGGTGGAAAGGTGATCGATTTCTACTTTTGAAGAGAGAAGTCCCTCATGTAACCATCCCGGGCACCATGTTTGGAACCAGCTTTTTCATTCTCACTTAGCTTTTCCTTTTGTTGTGTTCATGGCTTATGCTCTAGAGTTTCCTGTGAAGAAGAGTCGAGGCCCTTGCAGTGGCCTCCCACCTCTAAGTGATGCCCTCGGTGCTCCAAATATTCCTGCAAGACACATTACGCGTTTAAGCAAACTGAGATGCTTCTGTTGCAAATTCAAAATCAAAAAAAGGAAAACAGACATTCTTGGATACAGAACAGTAACCAAATAGCAGGTGGTATAATTTTGCGAGTGCTGCATCAGTTGACTAAAAACCAGTAATCAAGTCGCTTATATTATATTCTGATATACAAACACTTTCATATATAATAGTATAAATTCAATCTCTCCCAGAATTTGTCCTTTATTTTTTCCACAATTTTGGGTGCCTTTTTCTATTTTATTTCCTTTTAAATAAATATTTAGTTAATTCATCCTTAGAAAAAGAAGGCAATTTATTTTTTCTTTTAGAGAGGTTTTTTGCTATAGGGCACATGCACTCACCTGAAAGACAGAGAGACAGAAAGTGAGAAATCACCCTAGGGGGGTGACATGCTGCAATCCTTCTCCATCCTCTCAGGATTTTGGGTAGGCACGCACACGCACTCGGTGTGAGTTTTAAGTGGCCGGGTCTGGCTGAATCGCAGTGGATTACGTGGAAGTCCAGTGACGTGACCATTACACTATCTGCTGGTCCCAAAAAAGAAGGCAAGTTCTTAGTTGTGAGTTTTAGAAACAAAATCTTGGCCTCATGGTATACTTACATTTTTATTTGCTGCCAACACATAAAATCAGGTTTTACATGAAGTAGTCAAATTTCAAGATTTTATCTAAAACTTAGAACTCTAGAATCAAGTCAAGTCACTCCTTCAATGAACGTCGACTCAGAAGTGAGAGCAGGCTTTCCCTCCGAGTTGGAGCATAAACTCTCAGCTCTCCACAGCCCGATCACGCCTTCCTAACCCTTGGGGTCAGTCCACATGTCTTCCTTACATTGTCTGCTAAAAACTGCAGGAATTTGAGTTCATAATTTCTGACTCAACCTTATTTTTAAAACAAACGGAAATAAATAAATGATTCAAATGACTATCAGAAAGACGAGACATTTGGGAAAGTTTAGTTATAAGTAGGGGAAAATAGTTCATTTAGTCTTGTCCACGGTGGTGTTAGTGATAGCAAAGTCTCTACTGACAGATGAATGAAAAAAACCAAAATACGGTCCCTACATACCTGAAATACGGTCCCTACATACCTGAAATACTACCCAGTCTAGAAGAGGGAGCAAATCCCGGCACATGCTGAAACAAGCGCAAACTTTGTCACGAAAGGCCAAAGGCTATATGTCATTCTCCTTAGAGGAGGTCCCTACAACAGCCATTTTTGCAAGACAAAATGTTTTGGAGATGGGTTGCAGAGGAATGTGATCATACTTGACACTACTAAACTGTACACTTAAAAAATTATTAAAGTGGGAGGGACCAGGGATGGGGTAATGCTTACATTGCTGGACTCCCATGTAGTCCACCGTGGTTCAAGTCCCAGACCCAGCAGTTTAAAATTCATGCCAGGTGTGTGTGCATATATGCCCAAAATCCCTAGAGGAGAAGGGATTGTGGCATGGTCATCCCCACCCCCGAGGGGGGTGATTTCTAACTTTCTGTCTCTGTCTCTCAGACAAGTGCATGTACCCTATAGCAAAAATCTCTCTAAAGAAATTATTAACATGGGAAATTTCATGTTATATATAGTTCTAAAAATTAAGAAAAACTTGTCTTATACATTTAATCATCTAACTCAGAGGCTGGGAAGAGAGCTGAGGTCTGCACTGTCCCTAGCACACACAAGTCCACAGTAGGTGAACACATTTCACTTTACCACATACACCAGTATCAACTTCAGATGGACCAAATATTCAAACATCTGTACCATCACAGAGAAAAGCGGAAAAGGCACACCACCTTTGCAGCAAATCCCGGCACATGCTGAAACAAGCGCAAACTTTGTCACGAAAGGCCAAAGGCTATATGTCATTCTCCTTAGAGGAGGTCCCTACAACAGCCATTTTTGCAAGACAAAATGTTTTGGAGATGGGTTGCAGAGGAATGTGATCATACTTGACACTACTAAACTGTACACTTAAAAAATTATTAAAGTGGGAGGGACCAGGGATGGGGTAATGCTTACATTGCTGGACTCCCATGTAGTCCACCGTGGTTCAAGTCCCAGACCCAGCAGTTTAAAATTCATGCCAGGTGTGTGTGCATATATGCCCAAAATCCCTAGAGGAGAAGGGATTGTGGCATGGTCATCCCCACCCCCGAGGGGGGTGATTTCTAACTTTCTGTCTCTGTCTCTCAGACAAGTGCATGTACCCTATAGCAAAAATCTCTCTAAAGAAATTATTAACATGGGAAATTTCATGTTATATATAGTTCTAAAAATTAAGAAAAACTTGTCTTATACATTTAATCATCTAACTCAGAGGCTGGGAAGAGAGCTGAGGTCTGCACTGTCCCTAGCACACACAAGTCCACAGTAGGTGAACACATTTCACTTTACCACATACACCAGTATCAACTTCAGATGGACCAAATATTCAAACATCTGTACCATCACAGAGAAAAGCGGAAAAGGCACACCACCTTTGCCTCTCAGGTCATCCCTAAAAGTGGTCACTAGGCAGAGAGAACACAAAGAGGTTTCTGCTTCGCACAGTTCTGCTTATTGCAGAATTCTGTCTTCTGCTTTTTGCAAACAACTTCAGCAACTTATAAAAAGATATTCTTTTTAAAAATCTAAAAAGATTGTCAAAGAGAACAGAGGATAAAGCTCTAGACTCAGTGTCTTCTCTGAATTCAACAACAACAACAAAACCCTCAAGAAAAAGAAACAGAATAAGAACCTCTTATGAAAAGAACAATTTGGGAGAAGGCCAGCTGGATCCTGGACTGAGGCAAAGAGGAGTACAAAGCAGACACTTGGCAGACCTTGGGGGAAGTGGAGAGAGTCCAGGGAAGACACCGAGTGGGAATCAGCATGCAGAGCTCCATCCTCCTGGAAACTGCAAGGGCGGGCGTGTGAGCAAGCCCTGACACATCTCCAGTTGTGGACCACAGTAGTGGCAGGAAGTTGAGGTGAAGGGACAGGCCAGGGCAGTAGCTCCTCTGTCACAGTGAGGGAGAGGCTGTGGGTGGACCGTAGCCTGATCAGTGTTGACACTAGAAGTAGGAGCTAAATAACCCAGATCTGTGCCATGTCGGCTTCTGACGTGTCAAAGAGACTCCCTGTTGTTCTGGAGGACCACGCCCAGCAGAGAGCAGGAAGAAGCCACCTGCTATCTCTCTATCTCCGTCTGTCTGTCTGTCTCTCTCTGATGAGTACATGCACCCTCTAGAAATTTAAAAAAGATAAAATAAAAGTCTGAGAACAAGACATAAGGTTGGGTGATACAGAAAATATGGAGAAAAGGAGATAAAAAGCCACACTGAAAACTTGGGTTAATTAAAATGGGGAAAGTCTTGTAGAAATAAAGGCCACCATCAGAGCAGCAAAGAAGAAAAACAGAATCTGCTGAATCCTTCAGTTCAGGGACGGGCATTGCTGAGAAACTGAGCAACAGAAATAGGACGGGATGGGCCAGCCAGTGCGATGTTGTTAAGGCAACCAGAAACCGCACCGTCTATATGGTCAAGCCCTGGACTGGCAGCTTGGAAAACATGCCAGGGGCACATGTGTGTGTGCCCAAAATCTCAAGAGGAAAGTGAAGGAGATGGGATGGGAGTGTGATCATACTCCCTGGCAGGTGCTTTTTCTCTTTTTCTCTCTCTCCTCAGCAAGGGCATGCACCCTCTGTAAGAAAAAAGGAAAAAGAAAAAAAAAGAAAAGAAATAGGAAATGACCAAGTTTTAAGGGAATTTTCAAGTCAGAAGACGTTGAGGTGGAAGGGGACCCAAGTTACCCACATTACACATAAAGATAAGAGCAAATGCAACAGGATAAAAAAGTCAAAGACATAAATTGTCTTGAGAAAAAGGAAGGAAATCTTTCAATCTAGCAACTGAAAAGGTGCAACGTGTCTCAGGAAAAAAAGAAACTGATTCTGGATTTCTAATACTTAGGAATATTTTTCAAACACTGAGAAATGATCTTCTGGAGAAAAATAAGCAAATGAAGGCAACTGTAAATGATAACAATCAACACTGAGCTAACAGCATCATTCAGTTGAAATATTAAAGCAGAGCTTGATTTAAGAATTGTATATGCCACAGTAAACATGGATGTGCGAACGCTTTTCTGACTGACCACTTATGTTAATATCTTTCTTTAAAGAAATACTTATTCAATCTCATTTATTTATTCATATATTTTAACTTGACCAGAGAGAGAAAGAGGGAAAGTGAGAAAGCAAGTGTCTAAGTCCAGTACTTGAACGGCCGCTTGTCAAGTGGTAGTCCAGCGCCTTAACCGCCACTCCACCTGCCAGTCCCAGGATTTATGGTAATATCTTTAACTAGCAGGTGTGCAGTGTATTTATGCTGGGTAAATTCATTTTGCAAGCTGGTATGATGTACAGAGATTGAATATATAAAATAAATATATTTTTAAAAATTGTATATGCAGCCAACATTCATTTAAACAAAAAGTGAAGAGAAACTTATTTTGGAAACCAAGAACTTTTAGAACATCACTCTCACAACCACTTTTTTTGGGGGAAAAAACAGCACCTGTTAGAGTACAAGCTTAAGTCAACAACGTAATGAAAGGAGAAGATCATTTAAAATGGTGTAATGGACACTAGGTTTGTTTTCACATTTTACAATGAACTTTTATCAGGTCAGTACCACAGCCAAGTGGCTGGAGGTAGAGAAGCCAGATCCCATATGGCTGGCCATGATTCAAATTCTGGCTCTGAAGGCTGGAGAAACACACCAGGCATGTGTATATGCATGCCCAAAATCCCAACAGGATGGAGAAATGGAGAAGAGATTGCAGCAGGACCATGCCCCACTAGGGAGGGTTTTGTCCTTCTCTTTCTCTCTTTCTCTCTGTCTTTTTCAAGTGAATGCACACACTCTTTGGTATTTAAAAAAACATTAAAAAAAACACTACTAAAGTTTTTGAAGATAATTTTTATTCATAATTTTCAAAAACTACTAAGCAGTTCATTGGGCAGTAGTGCCAATTAAATATCACTTCCCCTGTTCCTGCTTGGGGTCCATACATGTCTAGGTAAACTGCTCATATCCAAGCCTCCTCTGCAGACAGGAGCAGCTGTCTGTCACATCCTGAACCAAGAGACACTAGCAAAAGTCACTGGGTGACTTTCCTTAAGGAAGCTCTTACAGAGTTTCACTTCCAGAATGATAGTGTTGTGGGCAGAAGTCTGACTGCTTTTTCCTATTTTTTCCAAAGCCCTTTCCAGAGGGCCTGGGGGGGAGTCACATCCACAAACATTAACAGACCATTTTTTCCATTTAACAGGATTCTTCCTGCATCCTGTCCCTGGCATCGTATCTTTGAGATGTATATCCAACTAATTACAGTATGTACTTTTGCTAACCTCCTTTCCTTGTGATGTAGATTAAGCATCTCTTTACAAATCTCTTCCCAGGACACAAATCTTCCCTTCCAATCACCAACCTAGAATTTGTGGAACCCACCTATAACTACAAGCCCCCCACCCACACATGTTCCACCTCTTTGGGCCAGACCAATGGAAATCTCTTCATTAATTTTGTCTGTCAATCTCAAAAAAATCAAATAAAAGGAACCCCTGTACTTGATCACTCCGAGAAAGGCATATATGCCTCCTCTCCGGGCCTAGGTTATTCATATTCTACTTGGAGATAAACTGCATTATTTATTAATTATTAACTGTTAGAGTTTGTTATTTTCTGTCAATAGTGTATAGAACCCAATAGGCCCATTCCCAAACAACAACAAAATCACAACTGGTAACAAGTATGAAAAGTAATAATCTACTTTCTTGGAAGTTGTCGAAGGCAGACAGCAAATGAAGGAATCTTTATTTGAGAAAATAAAAAATATATTGGTAACAATCTTGAGAGTCCTACCCTTGAACCCTGCCTCTGTCTCTCCCCACCCATTCTTAGCTTGGCAGAAGCTGCACTCTGTATGTGTGTGGCTAAGAAGGTGACAATGAAGACTCCTCTACCCTCTCCTCCCAGCCATCAGGAGGGGCAGGCTGCCAGTCTTTCTCATCCCTTTCACTCTAAGTTTTAGAGGGAAAATTCCTGCTTCTAACCCAAGAACAGCAAGCAAAAAATATTTGCATCAAAACAGCCTTGGCCCCAACTGCCCTGGAGCTTTCAAGCCAGGAACTTGTATGTAGACGTTAATAACAACATGGTTCGTAACAGCAAGAAAGTTGAAACAACCAGAATGTCCATAAGCTGAGGAATGAGTCTGGCATACCCACACAATGAGATCTTAGTCATCAATAGAAGTAGCCGAGGCTGATAAATGCAATTATAGCATGCCTCAGAGACATTGCAGATCCAGTTCCAGATGACCAAAACAACATGTACATTGCAATAAAGCATGTCACATGAGTATTGTTCACTTGCTCTGTGTATAAAAGTTTTGTTTATACTATATTGTAGTCTATTAAGTGTGCAACAGCATTTAATGCTAAGCAAAGCAAGTCAAACTATGAAAGACAGACTTGTTTTTCCCCACTCAATCCATGCTCTATGGCAGAACCTGAAAGTGTGGAAGGTATAACAACTACAGTGGGTGGGAATATAAACTACACAGCCACTGTGGAGAACAATTCCTCAAGGACCTACCAATAGAACTACCATGAAATCCAGTAACTCCACCCAAAGGACTTGAAAACAGTCAGAAAAACACTTACATATTTACTGCAGCACTATTCACAATTGCTGAGACATGGAAATCAACCCAAATGTCCAAGAACAGGTGAGTAGATTGAAAAAGCGTGGCACATATATACTGTGAAATACCACTTTGCCATAAGAAAACAGTGATATCCTGGCATTTGATAGAAAGTGGCTAAGGATTTGGGGAAAACAGAACAACTTTTAATGGTACAAGGTTTTTTTGGTTTTGGGGGGGAGGTGTCGTGTGTGTGTATATGTGTGTGTGTGTGTGTGTATGTGTGTGTTTTGACTTATAAACTTATTTAGTAAACAGTCCAGTTTTTAATATTGGTTTTCAGCTCTTCCATAAGTTTGGGAGAAAGCAAGTTCTTGACTTTGAAGTAGTTAAGTGATAACCTGAGGCTGCCCAGTAGATTTTCATACCTTCTGTGTCATTTAGGAGGTAATAGAACGATATGAACATATTCAATTCCTACAGTCTCTGTAATTATCTACATACTCTTCAATATCCAGCTTTACTAAACAGTTTTTTTGAACTATCATGTGAAGAAGTTATCACTGGGCCTCATTTTGAATGGTATTTTCTGCTTCACTTTGGTTTTCAACATCAGTAGGGTATGGTGCTCTTCCTAAAAGAAACTGCTCCCACTTGGGAATATACTCTTCTGCTGATGCCCAGTAAGGAGTCTCTAAGACCAAGGTTCCTTTGAAAAGCAGTCTCAGTTGCTTGCAGCTGAGGTGCCCTCTCTGTTTTGATCTCCAAATTTATTCTCCATTTGTAAAAGTAACATTAATTTTTATGATACAATTTCTTCATGTCTTTTAGAAAGGCGAATTTCTTGAGCAGACAAGGAAGCCATCTTTAATCAAAGCCGTGTTACAAGCTGAGGTACATCTCGAGCTGCCTCCGGGAAGGCTTTCCGGGAAGACACAGGCTACTGCGCAGACTCAAGGGCCTCAGCACGGGCCTGGGCGTGGTTGCCATCTTTTGTGGTTTTTGGTTGTTTGCTTTGCTATAGGGCATGTGCACTCACCAGATAGAGATGAAGGGAGGGGCGAGAAATCACCCCCCCAGGTGATGGCCACACTGCGCTTCCTTCCTCCTCTATTCTGGAGATTTGGGCACACATGGACACATACACAGGTGACAGGCATGATTGTCAAGCCACTGGGTTTGGGACTTGAACCACATAGTTGGCCATGTGGGACCCAGCACCTTAACCTCCACACCATCTGCTGGTCCCTGATTTTTCAGTTTTGCACATTGTTTACTTCCTCTTAAAACCAGTGCATTTCAATTCTTTACATCTGTCCTTCAGCTCCCTTCTAGCCATTTTTCCAATATAGATTATCATTATTTTTTATTAAACTATCCAACTTTTACAAATTTATATTAATATTGTTCATTACGAAGCCAAGTACCAAGCAGAGATTATTTTCTTCCATTATCATTAGTTCTTTTCATAAGTTATCAATTGCTTTTTAATCATTTTAATAACTTCTTGCAGTTTTTGTGTATGCTTGGAAACTCCATTACATACTCTATCGAACCATCAATTTCTTTTTTATTCCTGAAGACTATCTGTGAGGTCCTCAATCTTCCTCATAGACTGGTTCCTTGCTAGGTCTACAGGGTTATCCTGAGACATCTCCTTCCCAGTCACCTTAGTTGGAGCCATCATTTCTGGCAATTTGTTGCTTTCTCTTTCATTTTCTGTGTGGTTTTGCAGAAACACGTCCTTCAGCAACTCCCTGAGAAAAGCATCGCCACATGTATTTCTGAGCCCTTCATGCTAGACAGTGTTTCCACTTCATGCTCACCATTGAATAATAGTTTATCTAGGTTGGGACCAGCTATGTCACTGGACTCCCATGTAGTCGACCACAGTTCGAGTCTTGGACGCAGTGGCTTAAACACGCCGGGTGCATGTGTGTGCATGCCCAAGATCCTGAGAGGAGAATGGATAAGGGATTGTGGCGTGGCCATCCCCCCCGGGGGGGGGATTTCTCCCTTTCAGTCTCTCTGTCTCTCTGGTGAGCACACGCGCCCTAGAGTGAAAAACCTCTCAAAAAAAAAAAAAAAAGTTTATCTGGGTTAAAAAATTTGAGTTGATAATATTTTTCTCTTAGAAATTTGAAAACATCTACCCTCTGCTCCCTTCTAGCCATTCCTCCAATATAGATTATCACTATTTTTCCTCTGAAACCTAACACCACTTTTAAGAAGCACAATGCCAGGCCAGCCAGTGGCATTGAGGTTAGGGCAACTGGATCCCAAATGGCTGGATCATCATTCAAGTTCTAGACTGACAGCTTGGAAAACACACTGGGCACATGAGCATGTGTGCCCACATCCTGAGAGGAGAGTGGAGGAAGGACTAAGGCATGACCATCCCCCATGGGGGGCAATTTCTCACTTTCCCTCCCTTTCTCTGTGTCTCTTCAGTGAGCCCATGCACCCTATAGCAATAACAAAAAATAAAATTCCATTTCTTTTATATATATATATGCATATGTATATAATTTTTTCATTTAACTTTATTATTATTATTCTTTTTTCTTTTTTATCTTTTTTATTTTATTATTTTTATTTCATGCTCTTTTATATATTTGATCATGTTATTTAGCTTGCAAAGTGAATATTCCAACATGTGTACATTTCTCCCTATTCCTTAATAATGTTCTTATTGTGTTTATATGCTTGTAAGATAATTTTTCTTGGTTCTGTAATTCCAAAGCAATGTGTGCATTTAATGCATAAACACTCAAGGAGCCAATTCAGAGATCAAATGCCAACCACTTCTGGGAAAAAGCTCTGTGTGACCTCTGTGTTTATTTCCTTCATTCTTACTTTCTATGAATCCTAATAGCTGACTTTTTAAATCTTCCTGAGTAGATCAACCTATGCTTTTTCATTTGTTCATTATTTGGATTTTTTTTTAAAGCTTTTACTCTTTTATTTCCTCTGAGGAAGAAAGAGAGAGAACACCCCGCACAGGATGTTAAAACCACAGTCTAGCCCAGCAGCAGCACAGACCTGCAAATACGCATCTCAACAGACAGTGGGGATCAACAAAGGAGAATTGCTTTTACAATCTTGCATTAGTAAAAAGCCTTTTATGCTTAAGATAGGAAACTCATAATTCATAAAATAGTTGTAACAATGTAAAAGACATTTTTCATGGCAAGAAATAGACAAATTTGGGACATAATATCAGCAGCCATGAGCCAGTTTTAAGTATTTAAAATGTTTTTACAGATCAACTCAATAAAGATAAAATTCCACTAGAAAACAAACAGGCAGGCCAGCCCAGTAGCACAGCAGTGAGACTCTGCTGCTTATGGAATCATATCCTACCTGTCTACCCATGGTTCAAATCCTGACCTTGGTGACTTAAACATGCTGGGCACATGCGTGTGTGACTAAATCCTGATGAGATGGAGACATGGAGGAGAACAGACGGTGGCATGTCTCCACCTCATCAAGGTGCTCTCCCTCTCTCTTCTTTCTCGGGTAAGTGTAGGCACTCTCTGGCAACCAAAACCATTTTTTTAAATCAGGAGGCTTATTAATTGATGCACTTGCTGGAGACAGAGAAGGAGAGAGACAGAGAAGGAAAGAGAAAAAGCACCCCTACCTGAGAGGAGTGATCATGTTGCAATCCCTTCTCTTCCATTCTCCTCTCGGGATTTTGGTCACGCACATACACATGTCCAGAGTGTTTTTCAAACCACCAGGTGTGGACTCGGCTGTGCAATTAGCCACATGGGATTGGGCTACTTTAATCTTCACGCTATCTGTTGGCCCATTAACCAATTTTTGATTGGGAATTTGTGGGAAAGTTTTTTGCAGTTACTAAAATACATGGCTATAAGGCTGCTTTTGGAATAATGGAATAAACCAGAGAATAGTTGATAAAGGAGAACTTGAAAACAATAAACATACTTAATATACTGATAATTATATAAACAGAAATCAAAACAAGGAATCATTTTATGACATTTCAGAAAAGATGGCAAGATTTGGTGAACATTGCATTGACAAGAGTATTGGAGAAATAGCCATGTGTATAACTGTATGAGGGCAACTTCAAAACTGTGGAAAATTGAATTGAAGTATGGGCTTTATTTCAATACAAAAAAATTGAAACCTATGCATAATTTTTTCGTAATATACATATTCCACAAACTTTTTGAAGATCACGTATCCACTATTGTGACTGTTTTCTCACAAGCTACCAACATTTTAATGACCATATCTACTGAAGGAGTATTTTCATGTCTAACATACACAAAAAACAAATAAGTATACAAAGATGTTCATTGAAATACTGTTTGTTATAGCTCAAGACTGAAACCAGCCTGATGTCTGAGTGATGCTACTATAGGCCAGAGCCAGCCTGGGGACCACTCTGCCACAAGACGGGAGACTCACGCCAGCCTCCGTCACCCACAAAGGTAAGTAGCTGCAAGACTATCCCAAAGAAGTCAGCAATATAATTTGTACCAATCAACCTCCTTATCTCAGGGTCTGGCACTTTTAGTCATTGTTTAGAGAACTATGTAAATTAGTTTTGGTGAAACCAGGAAAATCTTATCTTAAAGACAATGAGGGAACCAGCAGTTAGCGTAATGGCTATGTCGCTGGATTCCCATGTAGTCGACCGCGGTTCGTGTCCCGGACCCGGTGGCTTAAAACTCACGCCGGGCGCGTGTGCGTGCGTGCCCAAGATCCCGAGAGGAGAATGGAGGAGAAGGGATTGCGGCGTGACCATCCCCCCTGGGGGGTGATTTCTCGCTTTCTGTCTCTATGTCTCTCTCTGTCTGTCTGGCGAGCGCACGCGCCCTACAGTGAAAATCTCTCCAAAAAAAAAAAAAGACAATGAGAAAGAGTTGCTGAGTTGTATTTATATTTATTTAAAAATTGAGTATGTGTGTGTGTTTCCAAGATTCAATTTTTACATAATTTTATTTGGGTTAAATAAGAAAAGAGGTATTTAATCACATGCCCACCTTTCTAAAAAAATTTATAAGAATTTGATAACAGTGCCTCTGGAGAAAGGGAATAAGAAATTAGGAACCTAGTTATCTGAATGAATAGAAAATTTTTTTCTATATTCCACTTATACATTTTAATTTTCATAGCAGACATGCTTAAAAAATTACTTATTCAATCACTGGAGGAAAATGGATGGTTTAAGTTTAGAGGTGATAGGAGAAACAAAAAAGGAATTGATTGTAGTATTTACACATTTCAATATCTGTGCAAAGCTATATGCATAAAGCAAATAAAATTTGTGAAACCAATTCAGTTCCACAAATCAAAAGTGTTCAAAAAAATATTATCTCCCACAATGGATGAAGGGGGCTTGAGAACTCAAGCTACACACCTGTCTATGTTCCTAAAAGAAAGAGAGTAATAGATATCAAAAGGAGGCTTATGAGGTATGTTTCTACAATTTAAAATCCTATATTGGGGACCAGCAGTTAGTGTAATGGCTATGTTGCTGGACTCCCATGTAGTTGACAGTAGTTTGAGTCCCGGACCTGGTGGCTTAACTCATACCAGGCTTGCGTGCATGTGTGCGCAAGATCCCGAGAGGAGAATGGAGGAGAAGGAATTGTGGCGTGGCCATCCCCCCTGGGAGGTGATTTTTCACTTTCTGTCTCTCTGTCTTTTTTTTTTTTTGGAGAGGTTTATGCTATAGACTTTCTGGGGAGTGCATGTGCCCTATAGCAAAAACCTTTCCAAAAAAACCCTAAAAAAAAAAACCCCCCAAAAAAAAAAAAAAAAAATCATCCACTAGGACATCCTCGGGGTGGAGGGTGGGACTTCCCTCCATGTGAGTTCTATTGCACAGGCCACATCCAAGCTAACTGCCTACAGCGCAACACGGCTAACTTCTTCTCATCCCTATAACTATTTTGTTCAAAACACAATATAAGTGTGAGACATTGCCAAGTGTGATTGGTTGGAGTTAAAACAATTTAAAAATTCCGACTTTCAGGTAATGGTGGACAGCGACAGACTCTTCCTTGACCCAATGTTAGTCAGGCTCCTCTGACAAGGCCTTGACCTAAGCCCCAGCTGGTCCCTGTGTAAGAATAAAATTAGATTAGCCTGTCTTACAAAGATAAAGTCTAACCTTTGCCTCTTTTGTTTCTGTACTAAAGCAGATGCTGCTGAAGTTGCGGAAACCTGGGGTAATTTGTTAACACCTTGCAGGGAGCCTGGAGCCATTTGCAAGCTAGTCTGGCAAGCTAGCCCGGACCTTTGTAATGTAAAATTCCTCCCTTCTGCTAGCCCCGGAAACCCAGATCAAATGCTCCTGCAAGCCTGACCAAATGGTCGCCTTAAGATTACCCTTGAAACCCCTTATCTAGCTTCCTCCCCTCACCCCAGGGACTCATGTCTATATAACCTGAATACTGCTATGTTCGGGACTTCACTCAACCATGTCTTGTATGACTGAGAGTGGAGTCCTAGCACGCTAGCAATAAAGCCTCTTGTATTTTACATCAAGAACCGACTTTTGTGGTTGATCGGGGTCGCTGTTGCCATAACACTCCCTGGACGAGGAGATTCAGCGAGTTGCCAGTAAAAACCTTTCACTTGATCTGCCCATCCCAGTTTTAGCAAGAATTCCACCAAGTCACCCCTCACCCTTTGTATCCGATCATCCTCAGTATCTGAGTGTCCCTCACCTCCCACCATCTCTCAAATGATAGCTGATTACCCGGTACTGTCATCGGCAAAAGCCTATTAGATCTGTTTGCAAGAATACTCCTACCCTGTTGAAGAAAAATTATCCAGCGATACTTGTTAAAGAACAGCAAGGCCACTCTACTCAGGGACGTCATGATAGACGTAGGTGCCATGGGATTTTGTACCGGGGGAAAGACTGGGCTCTACTCCAAACGCAAGCAAAAGAGGGAGGCTCTTCCACTCTGAGGAGGGCCGTTCAGTATAAACGCTAAAAACAGCAGTGTCATAACCCTGCTTTGTCATTTCTTCTTTTCTTTAATACACTAATATTCTCAAACAAGAAAAAACTGGAAGTGGCCTGGAACTGCTGTTGCAACGCTTTCCTGACCACGCTCTGGGCACTTCTCCTTTCAGGAATCTGACTCCAGTTGCTGCAAGCCTCAGGTTGAGTTGGGGTATTTCAATGCCTTTAGACTCGCCCTCTCTGCCCCTCTGCACTCTAAGTACAATCAAGTGCCTGGCCTGGCCCCACAAGCTTGGGGCTGGCAAGTGCTGACCTCACTGCTCACAGGGTAGAGCCCCCACTTTGGCCCACAGGCAGCTCCTGATACTCTCTTCTGCCCTCTGCTGGTCATAGGTGTCAGTGCTGGGCACTCCCCCATCCTCGTCTCCAGGTTTTCTCTTTTTTTTTAAAGAATTATTATTTTTTTCTTTTGTAATTGAGATGTATTGGTTGTGTCGATAATCAATATAGACATTTCAATTTGTAAACAATTCTTAACATATGTACCAGAAATTTAAAAAGCCAAATATTGTGATTCTTTTTAAGTCATTCCAGTGACATTCCATCTTCAAATTTGTAGGCAAGTTTTCCTTAAGAGGATATCAAAAACCACTGTCTTCAAAAGTTGAAAGCTGTTACATAAGTCCCACCAAATCACAATTTAGTATCATACACACTACATACTCGAATTTCCAATCTTTCGCAGCACATTAACAAATATATTAGGAAAACTGAACTACCACGACCAAAGATGTTACAGAGTGCACACAATTCTGACAGGAAGAACAACAATCAGAGTGGTTTTCTTTAGGAAACAATCTTACTAAAAACATAATAGAAGTCATTTAAAATATTCAAGACACATTAAATGCATGACTGTGACTCCAAACTGCCATTTAGTATGCTTTTCCCACTATTTTCTGGGTACCAAAAAAATAAGCAACCAGTAAATTATTTTACCTCTTTTAAAAAAAGCACTTACACTTTAAAAAATGGGATGAGGTGGAATTCTCTCCTTCTTAAAAATAATTCTAGAGCTACTAAAAATCTTGCATTTATGAAATAGTTGATAAAAACATTCCTCTGGATTGTACAAGAAAGGAGACGGGGACCATTGGTGAGACATGGGAGATGACATTACTCAGACTGGGCTTCTGTCTCCTGCTTCATAACAGGGTGGATCTCCTCATTTTCAGTTCCTCCATTTTTACAGGTAAATATTCTATAGTGTCTGAATTGGCCACTTCGACCTGTTTCCCCTTTGGTCCCTTGTTCCCTTTTGTTTGCACTCTTTTGTCTGAAGATTTATCCTTCTCTGCCGCCGCCTTTTTTTGGCTCTGTCTCCACTTTCGCAGGAGCAGGTTTAGCCTACAACCTTGCTGATCTCTCGGGCTCTTCCTTGGATGCCCCCTCCGCTGAGCTCACCTTCCTCTTGGGCTTCTAGGCTGCTGACAAGGTGCGTGCTGGGTGCCTGGGAGGCCACAGTGCACCAAGAGTCTTAGTGAGGCTGAGCGTATAGACCCTACCACTTGGAACTCCACGCGGGGCGGTGGGTCAACGGGATGGAACTGGATTGGAAGCCCGCCCCTCCTCTCCCCCAGAATTATTTTATTTAACTTTATTTGTTTATTTGACCAGAGAGGGACAGAGAGGGAGAGGAAAAGTGAGAAAGCAAGCTGCCAGGTCTGGGACTCGAACCGTGGTCCCCCATGTGGAAGTTCAGCGCCCTTAACCACCATGCCACCTGCAGACTCCTTACCCCCAGATTAAGGAGGAAAGAAAAGAAAATCAAGAACCAGAGCAGAGGGAACTAGCATTTAGTGTAATGGCTGGCGCTGGACTCCCATGTAGTTGACCGTGGTTCGCGGCCCGGACCCGGTGGCTTAAAACTCATGCCGGGCGAGTGTGCATGCGTGCCCAAGATCCCGAGAGGAGGATGGAGGAGAAGGGATAGCAGTGTGGCCATCCCCCTGGGGGGTGATTTCTCGCTTTCTGTCTCTCTGTCTCTCTCTGTCTGTCTGGCAAGCGCACACGCCCTGTAGCAAAAACCTCTCCAAAAAAAAAAAAAAGAAGAAGAACCAGAGCAGAGCACCAAGGGAGTCAGGGAACTGAGACAGCTAGTGGTGGTAGAAAAGAGCACAGTTTAGGGACCAGCAGTTGGCGTAATGGCTATGTCACTGAACTCCCATGTAGTTAACTGTGGTTCAAGTCCCAGACTTGGTGGCTTAAACTCATGCTGGGCATGTATGCATGCGTGCCCAAGATCCCGAGAGGAGGATGGAGGAGAAGGGATAGCAGTGTGGCCATCCCCCTGGGGGGTGATTTCTCGCTTTCTGTCTCTCTGTCTCTCTCTTTCTGGCGAGTGCACGCGCCCTATAGCAAAAAACTCAAAAAAGAAAAAAAAAGGCATGGTTTGATATTCTGCAGGTTCCAGGAGAGAGGCAAAGGATGGGCACGGGGTAGTGTGGAAAGAAGGTATTTGGCTGGATGATGCCAACCAAATTTAGAAAAAACAGGGCCAGCCAGTGGTGTGGAGGTTAGGGCACTAGATTCCACATGGCCATCAGCACAGTTCAAGACCTGCAGCTGGGTCTCGGGGAGACAGGGCAGAGTGAGGGGAGAACTCAATGTATGGAACCTACTTTCATCCCCAAATTCATATGCTGAGATCCTAACTTCTGAGGGGAGAGCATTAAGAAGAGGGGCTTTAGAGAAGAGCATAGGTCGGCAGGGAAGTTACAACTCTTATAAAGGGTCTCCAGATGCTTCCCTGTCCCCTCCACCCTGTGAGGTCACAGCTAGAGATGTCATCAAGGAACCAAGCACTTTCCAGACATGGAGGTGTTGATGCCTTGGTCTCGACTTCCAAAGTTGTAACAAATCAAATTCTGTTGTTCACAAAACACTCACAAATGGTAGTTTGTTATAACATCATGGATGGAGGAAGATACAGGAACAAGGGAAAATGGGTGGATGAGGACAGAGATGGGAGTGAGTCTTGTAAGCAGTTATTATTTTGAATAAATGTAAGAAAAGTTCTCATTTGGTTGCAAAAACCATCAGTCCAGAACTCCCTTTCCTGAAGGTCTTAAATATGTCTGGAAAGGAAAGGAAGGGTGACCCTTCTCCCACACTCTGCTGGTCGGTCTTGCCAACACAGAGGCTGTGTGGTCCTGCTCTGAGGGCTGTGGGAGTCAGTCCCTGTTTTGTTGATAAATTAGGCTAAGGCTCCCCATAGCCACATTGTAGTGTTGCATGTCCGAGAGCCCGGGGACACGGAAACAGGGTGTCTGTGGAGACTCTGACCCTACGCGTTCTTTCACAAGGCTCTAATACAGACGCTCTGAGGGTTTTTTGAGTCCTGGGGTCAGGAACCTTACAAAACTAAACCTTCTGATCAGATAGACTTGGGGGCAGGGGGGAGCATGCCGCTGAGTCTGGGACTCGAACTAGTTGGCTGTATGGGAATCCGGTGCCTTAACCACCATGCCACTGGCCAGCTCCCCGTTTCTGCTTTATATATATACTTTTTTCCATCAGAAAGATTTTCCGTATGGTTGATCTTATATGTTTATAATTTTGCTGGGCTAAGGGTGCCCAGGAAGCTAGTGAAACATTATTTTTGGCCATGAATGTAAAGGTGCTTCTGGAGATAGGTGTGCGGGTTGGTAAACTATAGTAAGTAAAGTGGGTCCTCCACCAGTAGAGGTGGGTCTCTTCCAACCTACTGAGGTCCAAAAAGAACAGAAAGGTGGAGGAGAGTGAATTTTCTCTCTCGTTCTGAGCTGGGACATCAGACCTCTGCTGCCCTTGAACATGGGCAGTGCGGTTCTCAGGCCTTTGTCGCAAACTAACTTGTACCTCTGGTCTTTCAGCTTGCAGACAGCAGATCACGACACTCTTTGGCCTCCATAATCATGTGGGCTGACTCCTATAATAAATGATAGCTAAAGATATAGAAAATGGAAGGGCCATCAGGTGACACGGTGCTTAAGGCACTAGATTCCCACATGGCTGACCACAGTTCGAATCCCAGACCCGGCAGCTTGAAAATCACACCAAGTGTGCATTTGTGTGTGTGCATGCCCAAAATCTTGAGAGGAAAATGAAAAAGGGATCGTGGTGTGACCAACCCTTTCTCACTTCTCCTCTCTCTGTCTCTCTCCAGTGAGCACACATGCCCTGTGGCAAAAATGTTGAATAAGAAAAAGAGAAAGAAGAAAGAGAAAGAAAAAGAAAGGAGAAAGTAAGAAAAGTGAAAAGAAAAAAAGAAAAGAAAAGGAGAGGAAAAAAAGAAAAGAGAAAAGAAAAAAGAAAAAAATACATAAGGATTGAGATGATAGAGACATAGAGATTCCACTTGTTCTGTTTCTCTGGAGACCCTAACACAGTATTCAATCCCAAACACACCCATTGCTCACACGTCAGCAAAGCTATAATTCAGCCAAATGCTATATTGCTTATATGAAGAGAAAAGTAGCCTAACCTTGAGCAAAATGAGGAATCAGGAAGCTCCACCTCTTTGAAACCCAGAGTCCACTGCTGCAGTTACCTCCATGGGGCATCTCCCTTCCCCACTCTCCTAGGGTGACAAACGTCCTTCAGCGAAACCTGTTCATGAGAAAATCTCTTGTAACCATACCTACCACATAAAGCCATCATTACATGTTTAGAATTGAAGAGATCCTGGAAACCATCCAATTTAATATCTCTCCTTTAGCAAAGGATACACTGAGACCCAGAAAGGCTGACTTTCTCAGAGTTTTTAATGATCTTTCTTTCTTTTATAAGAGAAATTTTTTTGCTATAGGGTGCATGTGCTCAACAGAGAGACAAAGACAGAATGTGAGAAATCATCCCTCAGAGGGAAGAGCCAACCTTCTCCATTCTCTTCTCAGGATTTTGGGCATTCACACACAGGTGCCTGGCATTTCAAGCTGTCAGGTCTGGGACTCGAGCCATGCTCACTCATGTGGGAGTCCAGTGCCTTAATCACCACGCTGTCTGCTGGTCCCTATTATTCATTCTTTTTGGTGTTTTTGCCTAAGTCAAAAGTTTTGTCTTCTAGAGCTGAGATTCAACCTTCTGCATGATCTAATCTGCTATTAATACTTTCAAGGGAGGTTTTAATTTCCTGTATTACGGTCTTCATCTCTAACAGTCTGATTATTTTTATGGTGTCTATCTCCTTCAAACCATGGAAGGACTTCCTCATCTTGTAGGGTTTGTTGTCTCTCTTCTCATGCATCTTATTTAGTTTTGTCTCTGAATATTCTAATTGTTTATCTGATACTTCCACAAGTTCTATTGTGCTGTTTGTGGATGATGAATAGTTCTTTTCCCTTGAGAGAGAGATATTTTCTTGGTTTCTCATATTTTTTTTGTACCTCTGCACTGGTTTTTGGTCATCTGATGGATTATATGTTTCTTCCAAATTTCTTAGAGTTGATTCTGCAGTGCGGGGGAAAGAGCTTTCCTTCTCAGGTGTGTTCTTCAGAGAGGGCCTCATCTGATCAGACAAGGGTATGTCTAGCCGGCTTGAGCCAGCTTGGTTCCTCCCCAAAATCTTAGGGCTGGGTATTCCTGGCGATGACCTGGAGGCTGTAACTAAAGAGCCAGTAAAATATTAAATCTCAATGGATGCCAGGTATTCTTTCTTTTTTTTTAACTGTACAGATACTTTGTAGCTCATCTTTCCCACAAAGTACACCTCCAGACATCTTCTATCATAGCTTGACAATGTTTACATTTACAAAAACCCAGCAAGACACAGCCTACGTGTAGATTTCAGTAAAGGAGAAGTAAAACATCAACTCAGCCAGGCTTTTGTTTTCTGCAGCAATGATAAGAGTCTACTGCACTAAGCAAAAAACAATCTTCCTTTGTAGTGCATTTCTTCCATTACAAAAAAATGTCTCCTGTCTAAAGCAAACTAACTTGTATTTGCTGAGCCAGTGGTATTAACTCATACATAAAACAAATTTTAGTTTGCTGTTTCTTCTAGCAGATTTCAAGTAAAAAATAAAGTTGAAGGAGAACTTGTTTTGAATGGGTGCAGGTCAGTTTGAATTGCTATACTTAACTAAAGGCCTACATATACTATAGGTTCACAACTTAGTTTGCTTTCATAATCTTTATGGATTTGGACTATGTTCAAGGTGTTCAGAGTGGAGCTTATGGTACAGCATTTCATCAACAGAATATGGTTATTGAATATGCTATCTGAAGAAGAGCTCATTTAATAGGAACTGACCTAAAAGTTGTATCAAGAACCAAATGTGGCATCACCTCTCAATAAAAAAGCAATCAGGGCAGAACTGTGCTTGGAAAAGAGGCATTAGAATACTTTAAGTAAAACACATATAAATAGATTGTTAATATGAGGAATATTTCCTAGTGGTAAATCTAAAAATGTCTAGGTGAATCCTCATTGTCAAAACTTCATATTAAAAACTATTTAATTCAAGTAATTTCTTCTAAAAAGTATGCTTGTTCTGACTGGAATTAGTCTACTGGTTAATTAAAGGCAATTTTAATCACCTTTTAAATTTTTTTTCCATAGAAAGGCGAGATAGTGTATGTTTCTCAAATAAATGGCATTATGTCAGTTCATTAACAAAAAAGGGGTGGGGGCCAGCAGGTGGTGTGGTGGTCAAGGGCCCTGGACTCCCACAGGGCCGACCATGGTTTGAGTTCCAGACCTAGTGACTCGCTTTCTCTCTCTCTCTCTGCCACCCCCTCCCCTCCACCCCCGCTTCCTCACTCTGTCCCTCTCTGGTCAAGTTAAAATAAATAAATAAATAAATAAAGTTAAATAATTTTTTTTAAAAAAAAGAAAACTAAAATTGAATGAAGATCTACAAATGCTTATGCCAAGCAGGAATCTGCCTGCCACCTGTGGTCTCACACTAATTCAAAATAGTCGACAGATTCAGTATTCTCAAACTAAGTTTCTGTTACTTGAACTCTAGCAAAATATAAAGTTCTATAGTCTCAGCTAGTATAATGTCCTCCCTGTCCAAATCTAGAATGATTATACTGATCGCTTCCACGCTAGAAGTGCTGCTGCTCAAATTGACCCCCTTGGTGATGAGTCTTGCTCTTCCTACCCAACCTTCTCCCTGGCCTCCACAACCACCTTGATCTCTGCGAACACCTCTCTTTCCATGACCACTGCCTCGATCACCTTGGAGCCCGCCATCTTGGTATTGTCCTGCTGGTATCCACCACCCTTGTACCCATTTCCTGTAGATGAAGATGTTTGGAAGCTATCATAACCACAACCTTGAAAGCTACCACCGTGGCCACCATGGAAACCACCCAGCTAGAAACCTGAATCTCGATAACCACCATCTTGGTAGCCTCCTCCTCCCCCTCCACTCCCTTCATCTGTCCAGCCTCCTCGATGCTCATTTCCTCTTTCTCCCCCTCAGCCACCATGTTCATAGCCACTACGTCCACTTCTCCTTCCTCCTCATTCATGATCTCCTTGTCCTCCATGTGAGGAATGTTCAAAACCACCTCCCCCTCCTCCTCGGCCTCCTGCTTGCTGCTGGGGACCATCTTGCCTTTTTTGCCACAGTGGCATCTCGGGGTGGAGGTTCAATTTCACTGGGTCTGCTGCCTCTGTCAGGCACCCTGCCCGTCCACACCTTAGTGATGGCACGGGCAGTCTTTTCTCTTAGAGAGCCACTACTTGTCCTTAAAATCCTTGACCAGTCTTGTCTTGCAGCCAAAAGATGGACAACAGTACTTTTTGGAGATAAGACTGAACATTTCAGTTGGTAAACTTTGGTTAATTTTTCTGTCTGGCACTTAGCTCTGTCAGACCAGCCAAATGACTGTACAGTGACATTCACACATTTTATTAGCAGTTTTCTCTGGACTTCGTATTCATTGGCTATAGTTTGGTTAATTGCTTCTATCTTTTCTCAGTGGGCTGGTCCCATTGACTTCTTTAATAAATTCTTTCCCACATGATTTGTTGGAACTTTTGCTAACGTTTACTTTAATTTTTTTCTCAATCCCAACAAAGAATTGGAACATAGTTCTATTAGCTGGAGGTTTGAACATTCCTAGAGCAATACATAAGCCTTTCAACTCTTGAAAGACCTCACTACTGCCTCCTTCTTGAGCTTTTCTTGGAGGAGCATTCACTCAGAGCATTCTGGCAGCTTCTAGTTCTGAGATGAGGTATGTGAGCAAGAGGAGGCAGTTCTGAACCAGAAGTGCTTGGTCATATCCCCAGAAGTCAGGGAAAGATACGGGCAGTTTGTTACCTCAAGCTGGAATTCCTTAGCTTCACTTGGACCATTTGTAGCTGCACACTTTCCTCTAGTTTAAAAGCTCTCCTAACTCAGATATCAAACAAGCACAGAGTTCGGCAAACTCAGGGTAAATGGCCCCAGCAGGGACTGCCTGAGACAGAGTGCCATCTCCCAACAATGGACCCTTGTATTCTAGATCCTCCAGTGACTCCAAGATGTCAGTCTCCACGAGGTCACACTCCATGCTATTGTGGTTTTCAGATTTCCAAGTCTGACAGTAGATGTTCTAAAAGTCACGGTTGGGAGGTGAGTGCAGTCTCCCTGCAGCTCCGTCTGTCTCACTGTGGTTTGCTCTGCCCTGGGAGTCTAACGGTGGGCAGGGAGAAGTGAGCCATGCTCTCTCTGCAGCTCTGTCACTTTGTCCCACCATGGCTGGCTCTGACCTGTGGTTAAGATCTGGAGAACCCAATGGTGCTGGGTGCAGGGAAGAAGGGAATGTTTGAAAGCCCCATGATTTTTGCTTTAAAATTACCATGACAGAGACGGGCCCTTGCCCTGCAGGAGCCCTCCTGTTCCATCTCTAGCCCACTGGCCAGCAAAGGAAACTGAGACAGGGGCACCACTGCCCCCAGCCCACTTCCAGGTTCCCAAGACAAGGACCCCGCTCCCTTTAAAGAGGGATTAGACAGATCCAGAATCGCAGTTCTGAAATTCCCTAGTATGGTAAGGTTCCTGGGATCCTCCTCTGTACTGAACCACCTGTGAATACGTAAATAGTACTCTTTAGACACTTGACTACAGTACCCCTCTTGAGACCACATTGCTAAAAACAACAGTTACTTCTGCACACATCAATTCACAGCAAAAGGGAAACACACTGGCTCCTAGTTGAAAAAACGTTCTCCTAAGAGATATTCAAAAATGAATACATCTTCTAATGGCTAGAAGTAGGAGAAGAGCCTCAGGTCTAAATAAGTCAGGAAATATGTCTCCATCGAAGGAAAAGAGTAACTTCCCTCCATCTCTCCTAAAATCTGACGATGTTACCAAAATGTCAGAGAAAGAATTTAGAACCTTAATGATGAAAAAATTCTGTGAGTTGGAACAGAAAAGAGACAAAGAACTTCAGGAGATTAGGAAGTCCTTCCACGATATGAAAGAAGAAATGAACAGGCTAAGAAAGAGTCAGATGGAGCTATTAGAGATGAAGTCTGAAATACAGGAAATCAAAAACTCTCTTGGAAGTATTAAAAGTTGATTAGACCATACAGAAGATTCAATCTCTGATGTAGAAGATGAAACCTCTGACCTAGAAAAAAACACCAAGAAGAGAAAGAAAATACCAGAAACCCTCTATCTGTTGCCTACAGGAAACCCACCTCATGGATAAAGACATACATGGACTGAAAGTGAAGGGTTGGAGAAGGTTTTCCATGCAAATGGAGATCAAAAAAGAGCTGGAGTCGTGAAACTAATTTCTGACAAAATAGGCTTTAAAACAAAAACTGTTCGAAGAGACAAAGAAGGGCACTATATTGTAGTAAAAGAATCAATAGATCAAGAAGATATAACACTTATTAATATCGATGCGCCTAACACAGGAGC
>NW_006199398.1:255545-264248 GCF_000334495.1 Tupaia belangeri chinensis
TTCCTTCTCTCTCTTTCTCTGTCTCTCTCTGGTCAAATTAAAATAAATGAATGAATAAATAAAATTAAATAATTTTTAAAATAAAAAAAATTTAAAAAGAAGTAAAATTCCATCACTCCACCCTAGCTTATTATTGGTCACATGGACCAACGACTGCAGGCAGGAGTCGCCAGGGTATCTTGTACAGCTGTCACTGACTTAGTCATTCAGCGGGGCCAGCAGTCAGTCAGCGTAATGGCTGTGGCTGGACTCCCACGTAGTCGACCGCGGTTCGTGACCCAGACCTGGTGGCTTAAACTCACACCGGGCGCGTGTGCGTGCGTGCCCAAGATCCCGAGAGGAGAATGGAGGAGAAGGGATTGCGGCGAGGCCATCCCCCCTGGGGGGGGGGATTTCTCACTTTCTGTCTCTCTGTCTTTCTGGTGAGTGCACACGTCCAATAGCAAAAACCTCTCCAAAAAAAAAAAGAAATAGTCACTCAGCAATTAGAAATGCAGACTGTAGCCATAAGGGCCCATTTCTGCCAGGCACAATGCCAAAACCTGTGCCGTTGGTCACAGGCGGTGCTCTTAGACTGTCCTGAAAAGGCAGCTTGAGTCATCCCTGACCTAGGAGGGGATACCTGACTGCTCAGGGGCTCAGAGAATGCCACAGCAGCAGACAGAAACCCGGGAGGGGGAGTCACCCTGTCACAGCACACCCCAGGTGCCCGCTGTGTGGAAAGTGAAGGTAGTTGTAAGGTTCCATGTGATTCAACTAAAGTAGATAAATTGAGAAAAAGAATCTTGCTGCAGTAGCACAGACACAGACGGAGCCCATCCCGTTGCAGCCCAGAAGGCCGGGCACTGAGTGGACACACCACGCTAGAGGACCCACGCTCGCACTTCTTGTGCCGGTGTGTTGCTAATCAATACTTACGCACTGAATATTGACGGACAATCAGTAGATCAGCTTACACTGTGGTTTGTTTTCTTCTCACAGCCGTCTCTAAGCAAATACTAAAAGACTGACCCAAGTTGGCAGCACTTCCTTCGGGAACTTCACTCCAAACTCCACAAGGACCTAGAGGAGAAACCGGGACTGGGGGGCAGGGGTGGCGGGGAGACAGGAAGAAAAGGAAGTGACTAGGGCCAAGGGAAGCGAGGAAGAAAAGAGGCCCTTAGTGTGCTTTGGCTTCGGGCCAACCGCTTTGCCCGGACAACAAGCAGCTTCCACGAGGGGCACAGGGAAGACGCGGTGGACTCGCCGCAGCTCCCACGGAAAAAGCCCAAGCGCAGTCGCGCTGGCCGGGGGACTGTCCTTGGAGCTCAGCCTGAGAGGTGGCAGGGAGCAGGCACCAGGGCGCCAAGGGAGCGTCCTGCAACCCTATGGTGAGGCATGGGGTCAGCAGTGTGGGGGAGACCGGCCTGCAGCGGCAGCGAGCCCCAGCCCCATTCTGCTGGGCACGCTGCGGTCTCTGTACAGGGCGCCCATTCGACATGAACCGCCCACGCCGCCCTCTGCTCCTGCGAAGTAAAACTGGTGGAGGTTCACCTGTCGGAAGTACTTTGGCGCCAGAAGTGCCTCCTCCCCCAGGAGAGAATTCCTGACCTTGCTGTTTGTGCTTTCGAAGAGTCCAGAGCTGCTAGTCCTGCAGGGGTCAGCCTTGTGCCAAAAATGCACTTTCCAGCGGGACAAGGGACTGACGCTGCCTCTCCACAGCCCACGCGGCGCTCCTGTGCACGCTCTGTTCGTGTCCACGGAGCTCCTGTCCCTGGGATCACCCACGTGCCTGGAACCCGCAGCGCTCTGCCCTCTCCAGCGTCCCCCCACCCTCCCAGGCAGGCCCTCCTGTCCCAGGGGCCTTCTATGGAGTTCTGGGCAGACCTCTTGTCTGCCAGCCGACAGCGCCCCTTCGCTGCTTCAAGCCCTACTTGGCTCCAGGTCCGCAAGAGGCAGAGGAGTACTTGGGCAGTCTGTGGGGTCTGCGAGGCCAGAGCTGCTTCGGAAGGCCAGGGTTGGCAGCGGTGAGCGGCCAAGGGACTCATGTGGAAGATCTTTTGCCTGTATGGTTTCCCTTACTTTGCCTCACCAGCATGGTTCACTATTGGTGCAATTTTTAAGGAAAGTTTTTAGTTTTTGTTTTAACTTGCAGTTGGTATTAACAAAGTTATACACTCATGCATCCTTCGAAATTATCCAGTATAAGACTCCTCACTAAGGTGACTTCAGGCTGGGGAACAGCGGTTGGTGTAATGGCTATGTCGTTGGACTCCCATGTAGTCGACTGTAGGTCGAATTCCAGACCTGGTGGCTTAAACTAACACTGAGAATGTGTGCGTGTGTGCCCAAAATCCCAAGAGGAGAATGGAGGAGAAGGGATTGCCGCGCGTGGCCGGGTGATTTCTTGCTTTCTGTCTTTCTCTGACTTTCTGATGAACATGCATGCCCTATAGCAAAAAACTTCTCCCCCACAAAAAGCAAACAAACAAACAAAAAAGGCTGAGGAACAGGCTTGAAGGGATTTGGAGCGCAGCCCTGGCCCTGACGTGCAGCGGCCAGCTCTTTTCACCAGCACTCTGACATCTGCACCCTCTGGCCTGTGCACCCCTCTTCCCAGACCTCCTCCATCCCCCAAAGGCAGGAGGTAGGGATATTGAGCATACTGACAGCTAAAGGTCAAGATGGTGTCTTAGTGGCTAAGTTTTCACATAGGAAAAGCTGGTTACATTGGGACTCAAAGCAACTATAGCGAAGGGCAACAGTTTCTATTTACTAACTACAATAAGAAGTACCTTCTGATAGGGTCTGATGACTCCACAAAGAATGGGGTAATAAATTATCCAACCATGTAACCATTTTCTATAGCACACTTCCCTATCAAAAAGCCAGCCCCCTATTCAGACACAAGATATAAACCTTAACCTAAGGCCCCTCACTGGTAACCCACTTCTGAGACCCCTTCCTGCCTGGGAGTTGTTCTTCCTTCTCTCTTTCTTAGTAAACTCTGCTTTATTTCTTTGTCCACATCTCTAATTTTCATGAGCCTGAGGCAAGAACCTGGTTATCTCTAGCCCTGAATCCAGCATCGGTGCTGGCCTAGCCATCCTCATATACCCATCACTAAGGCCACATTAGGGGTCCTGTATGTCTTAGCCACCAGCAGGCTGTGGAAGGACATAGTTGGATAATGGTTCTCCCCTAGATTCACAGATGTCTCAGGACCAAAGGCTCTCCATGTGTGGCAGGCTGCATGGTGGGCTTTGGATTAAGAAGCATCTGACTCCCAAACTTCACCAACCTGATCAGACATCACCTGGGAAATGATGGAGGAAAAGGATCCAATCAGATACCAAGGCTGTAGGGTTTAGGCTAAACTGATTTATCAGGTCTAGACACTGCAGAGGTGAACATGGAAGTCAGAAACTCAGGGCCTTGCTGAGAAGAGAGTTCAGGGAGGCTGAATGAAGTTTGTTACAAAGAAAAATCTTTGTCATGAGCAGCCCTGCCCCTTCCTAGCAAAATAGAACACAGCAGGAGTTAGCAGAGGGAGTTGCAATTTATGTCCCTTTCTTGGGGTTGCAGGAAGAAAGGTGTGTCAAGAGAGCAGGGAATTAGTCCAGGATTCGAGTCATGTCTTTCCGCAATGCCAAGGCTTTATTCACAAGTGCTCTAGCTCACGACCAAGCCTAGCAGGAAAAAGGACAGGGAGTTGTGAGCCTGCTTGAGGCCAGTGCTGCCCCACACCAAGAGCCCACCCAGAGTCATCCATGGGAGGGAGCCATCTTCATGAACCCTCCATCCAGTGCTCGTGTCAGCAATGTGGCATCATGGCAGATCTCGGCCAAGCCTCCCTCATGCTGCAGTGGAGAGTGCCGGTCCTACACAGGCTGGCCGGAGTCCCAGTGCCTCCAGATCCTAGTGAGCCCTGCGAAGTGAGTGCTGGAGCTGCTCCGGCTGGCACACGTAGGTGGCCAGAGAGAACGGCCTGGGGCGGTCTGAGTGCCAGCTCCTGTGCCTTGCCCTATGCCAGGCCTTGTCTTTGTAGCCAGTTGGGTTATCAGCAGCCCGTGGTTTGAGGAGATGCAGTTTATCTGAGTGGTTGAGGCAGGTAGTTTATGCAGGTCTTTGAAAGCAGACAAGTTGTTTATGAACATCTGTGAAAGCAGTCAGGTAAATATGGTCCAAGTGTGTTGATTTCGAAGACTGTGGTGGTGGGTACTTAGCACGAGGAGGGCCACTGTGAGCCATGCTCTATAGAATGAGAAACTCTGCTCTGAAGAGAGGAGAGATTCTTTAGCTCGGTGTGCAGTCTCACATCCCATTAGTCACACGTTTCCCTCCAAATAGCAAGTGTTTTCAGGAGACCTGTCCTGGGGCCAGTCCCATCACCTCATTGTTAAGGGAAGCACCATGGCCAACTGTGCGATTCTAATCACGGCCTGGCAGCATAAAGAACATGTATGAGCCTGCCCCGAATCCTTACCAGGTGGCGAGACTGCAGTGTGAGCATGGCCCACTGGGGAATGCTTTCTGGTTTGTATGCCTCTTTACGGAGCCCTCCCAGGCCAGATGTTCTCATCTTGGCGTCGTTTGGTTATCAGCTTGTCGCGGCTTGTGGCTATAGTTGGCATACATATCCTCCGGAAAATTAAAACAAACAAACAAACATAACAAGGCCTGTTCTTTGTATAAGCTTCCTGGATGCCCTTTACTTTTACTTTTAAGTGAGTGAACTCCCAATACCCAAAACCAAACATAAAAGATGCTTACTTGGCCCTGGTGGAGTGTGAGGAAGTCCTGTGGGTCCCACCAGCCTGTCGACTGTCCTATCAGTTCTTTTCCCAGTGCCCTGAGCCTCCTCCTGCAGCCCCTCCTCCTGGCAGCAAGCTCTTGATTAGCACTGAAACCTCCTGTCTTCTTGGAGAGGTGCTGCCAGAGAAAAAGTCTGTTCCTCCCCCAGGGAGGTGACCATCACCTCTTTGCATTACTCACTCTTTCAGCTCTCTAGTCATCCTTGGCACACATGAGGTTGCCAGGTCATCTAGAATAAGCCCTACTTATCCACCCCTGCGCAGGGCTGCTCTTTCTGATGACACCCAGCAAATGCAGAGTGGATTTGCTCAGAGGAGATAAGTGAAGGCAGCAGACTTTGTGCCGACTGTCTTGATGTTCCTGCAGACGATGCAGCATGGACAACGGATGTCTCGGTGGTGGGAGGACATTCACAAACTTTATCCAGTGAAGTGTTGGAAATAAAAGGCAAGAAAAAGCTGACAGTGAATGAAGTCTCAATGAAGGGTCTCAGGTTCGTCTGCAAGACTTTGAATAAGAGCTAGGAATGATAATGATAGGGACCAGCAAGCAGCGTAATGGTTATGTCACTGGACTCCTACGTACTCGACCACAGTGTGAGTCCCAGACTCAGTGGTGTAAAACTCATGCTGTGTGTGTCTGTGCCCAGGATCCTGAGAGGAGACTGGAGAAGAGATTACAGCTGGACCATCCTCCCCGAGGGGTGATTTCTCACTTTCTGTCTCTCTGTCTGTCTCTGTGTTTCCAGTAAATGCACATACCCTATAGCAGGGAAAAAAAAAAAAGAAAGAAGGAAAGAAAGAAAGAAAGAAAGAAAGAAAGAAAGAAAGAAAGAAAGAAAGAAAGAAAGAAAGAAAGGAAGGAAGGAAGGAAGGAAGGAAGGAAGGAGGGAAGGAAGGAAGGAAGAAAAAGAAATAATAATGATAAAACAAAAAGTAGGGTATCAAACAATGTTCTAATACTGTAGCCCAGCTGGTGGGTGCAAGTGGGTGTGCCCAGGCTCATATTAATTTCCTGGGGCTGTCATCACAAATGGTCACCAACTATAATCATTTGTTCTCTTGAAGTTCTGAAAGCCAGACCTGAAATCAAGGCATCTACTGGACCAGGTTCCCTCTGAGGCTGTACAGAAGTCCCTTCCTTGCCCTGCTCCGGCCTCTGCTGATCACCACGGTCCACAGTGCTCCTGGCCTGTGCCATCACTGTGGTCTCTGCCTGTCATCACATAGCCAGCTCCCTGCTTCTCGCTCCACAAGGCCTTCCTGTGGGGCAGCAGCCATTGGGTTTAACAGGTGATGTGACTCCAGTCCCAGGCCAGAGAGTTGAGACTCTGAGGAGTTGCTGGCCCAAGTCCTAGAGTCTGAAGGCCCAAGAACCTGGAGCCCTACTGTCTGGGGACAGAAAGAGAAGAGGAGAAGGATGTCCCAACTCAGGAAGAAAGAGATAATTTCCCATTTATTTGTTTTGTTTGTTTGTTTGTTTTTGTTGTTGTTGTTGTTCTGTCTGGGCCCTCAAGTGACTGACAACCACAGCCCACAGCTAGTGAGGCAGATCTACTTTACTCAAACTATTAACACAAAGCTAATCTCTTTGGGAAGCATCGTCACAGGCACACCTAGCATAATATCTTCTCTGCTATCTGGGTACCCCTTAGCTCATTCAAGTTGACACCTAAAATTAAACAACACAGAGTTCAATGGCAGTAAACTGGGATACAGTAAAATGAGAGGTGTAGGACACTAAGATATTTAAAAGTTTATATGCCAGGGCTGGCCCCATGGCTCAGTGGGTAATGGAGATAAGCCCCACATAGATGACTACAGTTCAAATCCCAGCCCTGACAACTCGAAAAACACAGCAGGTGCTTGTGTGTGCATGCTCCAAATCCTGACATGATGGGGAAATAGAAGAAGGAGTGTGCTGTTACGCGGTCCCACTGGGGAGAGCTTTTTCTTCTCTCTCTCTCTCCTTCTGTCTCTGTCTCTCTGTCTTTCCGGCTGATGAGCACACATGCCCTCTGGCAAGAGAAAAAAGAAAAAGAATGAAACAAAGAAAAAGAAGGGAAGAAAAAGTTTATATGCAGCTTAAGGGAGAGAAGACTATAAGCAAGTACCTGCGAAGTGTCTCTGCTTGGGGTATTTCTTCCCCAGACTTCGTGTTACCATCAGGTGGGTTTTATAGCCACAGCTATGAAGTGAGAAATTAATCTACCATGTCCCATTATTTAAGTAACTCACATAGCAAGGGGGAAGAAATGGGATTTTCCTGTACCTAAGCCTGACAGGGAAGATAGCCAAGGTAGGCAGCATACCTTAAACTGAAACTGAGCAGGCTGGACAGAGATGGAGATGCCAAGAAGGCATCTGTGTTCTGAGGCAGAGTCGGGACACGGGTCAGGCTTTCTGAGGGGTTACAGAGGAGAGAGTGAAGGTAAGAGAGATGAAGGCTGAAGACTTGATGTCAGTTACCAAGTACCATGTGTGAGGGTGGAAGTGCACAGTTGTCAGAGGTGGTTTAAGTTTCAGGAAATGCTCTAGAAAGAGCAAGTTGGGGGCCAAAGTTGGAGTGGTGAGCTAAGGCACTGGACTCCCTCTTGGCCAAATGTGGTTCAAGTCCCAGACCTGAAGACTTTCTCTCTCTCTTGTGAACATGTGAGCCCTATAGCAAATTTAAAATTACTATTATTACTAATAATAATAAATAAAATTAAATAAATTTTCTTTTTTTTCTAAAGAGCAAGTTGAGGGTCAGCAGGCCAGCAGGTGGCATGGTGGTTAAGGTGTTGGATCTCACCTGGTCAACTCCGCGGTTGGCCTCCCAGACCCAGTGGTCTGAAAAAATATGTGGATGCATGTGTGTCAATGCTCAAAGTCCTGAGAGGAGAATGGAGCAGGGATTGTGGTGTGGCCATCCCCCTGAGGGTGATTTTTTACATTCCCTCTCTCTGCTTCTCTCCAATGAGTGCATGTGCCCTATGGCAACAAAAAAAGAAAAAAAGAAAAAAAAAAGGAAAGAAAGAAAGAAAAAGAAAAGAAAGAAAAGAAAAAGGGAAAGAAAAAGAGAAAGTGAATAAAGAAGACTAAGAAGAAAGAAAGAAAAAGAGCAAGTTGGAAGAACACTAAATGGAATTGATAGTTTGTTTTCAGCTATTTTTAGTTTATAGCAGAAACAAGAGACAATGGGGCACAAAGTTCCAGAATTGTGAGTGAGCAGGTTTTTCTCCTCCAGGAGGTCACTTGGAATGCTGCCCTACAACACTGCAGTGTCTGCACTTACTCATCCAAACAATCACTCCCAGAGGTGTCGGGGAGGCACAGCCTTTCCTGAGGATAGAACCCTAACTCTGTCGGTGGTACGTGGGCTCCAGCTCCCTAGCATGGCTGTGAGAATTAAGTGACAAATGTAACAAAACACCTAGCAGATCTATACTGTCCCCTTCCCCTGTCCTCACACACACACTGGAATACCGGATCCTTGACCAAGTCCTCCCTCTGAACCTCGGTTCCTCTGCTGAAATCCCAGGATGTCCAGATTTGGCTCACCTAAGGAGCAGAAAGCAGTAAAGATCAGAAAGGACCAAACTCATGTTCATGGAAATGTCTGAGAAATTGCCATGGGCATTTCCCCTTGAAGAGTCGAATCCGTCCAGGAGCAAAAGAGAGAAAAGGTACAGGACTACAAGGAGAGCAGGCAGCTCTGCCTCGGATCAGCTGCGGAGACAGACACAGAGGGTAACTGTGAAATGCCACAGCACCCTGAAGTAGCCCTGCTTCCTTTCCCCGAGTGCCCAGACACGCTCGCCACAACCACTCATGGCTGAGAGCTCCACACCAAGCCATCCTCACCTCCTGGCAGCCCCACTTCTTAGCTCACCTCTAAACAGCAACGGCTGAAGTGACACCCCCCCCC
>NW_006199398.1:264295-265422 GCF_000334495.1 Tupaia belangeri chinensis
CTCCTGGGGGCCCCCCTTTTCACCTCACCCCTAAACAGAACCGCCTGAAGTGACCCCCCCCCCCCATGTTCCTGATGAATCATTAACTTTTGTCATGGTAAAAAGTATGCCCATGGACACACAAGAGAAAGACAATGAACGAGAGAAGCATCCGGGACAGAGCCTCATCTTGCCCTCAAGCCCCTCTCCCAGCCCTTCAGACTGTCAGATGCTGGGCACCTGAGCACCCACCTGGTGTGGTTTTTAGGCCAACCCAAGAACCAACCCTGAGGTCAGCCCTGCAGGGTGTTGCAGTGTTGCATTAGGGCTGCACCAGGGCTGCGAACTTTGGAAGCTTCGTAATCTGCCTCAGCATCCACAGATAGGCTGTGAGCAGGCCCAGGTGGCCAGGTGCACTAGTACGACAAGGCTGGTCTCCACTCAGCATCCCCTTCTAGCCTGTTTCTGTGACCCAGTGACATTCCAATGCACCAGTGAGATCTCCTCATGCCTCCCGCTGTGCACTGTGCCTGGAGCCCCATAGGGCCTCCTGCCATGGTCCTGGCTCCCTCTCAGCTCCCTATCTGCACAGTCAAGCCACTCCTTCGAAACTCTTCTGCCATGGCCATGGCCTGGAGTGCAGTACCCCTTCTCTAGGACCTATGACCAGAGCATACCCTTTAATCCACATGCCTCTCAGAGAGTGATTGCTGTGACCATTTACAGCAACCCCTGGGGACACACAAGGGAGTCTTATTTTCCTGTTCACAACTTTATAACGCACCTGCTATCCACCCTCCCTCCCCCTCCCCACCCTGCAGCTGGACCCAAATCTTACAAAAGATTTCTCCTCTTACCAAGGAACATTCCACCCTCCTTTGAGTGCCACTGGATGCCTGGGCACTCTGGAAAGGAAGCAGGGTGGCCCAGGGTGCTGTGGCATTTCACAGTTGCCCTCTGTGCCACAGTGCCCTCCCCACTGAATCAATTCAACAAACCCGACTATTTCAGGAAATCTGAATTTGTCAAACTACAGGCTTGCCCTGGAAACAAGGTCTGAGAGAGGTGAGGTCCCGCAGTGGCGGCCCTCCACGTCTCCCCGTTCTCTCCTGGGTTGGAGAGCTCACTGGGGGTGGGGTGGGGGGGCA
>NW_006199398.1:265463-265774 GCF_000334495.1 Tupaia belangeri chinensis
ACTCTTTCTCCTCAGCTCTGAAGTCCTACAAGTTGAGGACGTCCCGGGAACATGCGTCTGGGAACTCGGCCTTTCAGCAAGGTCCTGGCCAGCAGCCCTGTCTCGGGGGCAGAGCCCAAGTCCAGAGCCTCACTGCCACGCACGGCCTGGGCCGAGGTCCCTCATCCTCTCTGGCTCCGCAGTGAGGCGGTGACCCTCAGCTGGGCGGCGGCGAGTCCCGACCTCCACTCAGAATGGCGGAGGAACGCAGCCTCTCACCTCCCGCTCCGCAAGTCGGCCGCAGCCTCTGCCCTCGCCCCCGGCCCCCCCAG
>NW_006199398.1:266340-266774 GCF_000334495.1 Tupaia belangeri chinensis
ACAGGCCACTCGATTGCTTTTCAGGCGCCTCCGTTTGCTCCCCGCCGCACCGTGGCCTTCCGGATGATCGGAGTCGGGTCCGGACCGGGCAGCGAAGGCGTGGGGCCTGCAGAGAGCCGGCCCCAGCCAGGCGACCGCAGACGGCGGGGAGAGGGCGCGCAGCTGCAGCCCGGGCTGACGCAGCAGCAGGAGGGGTCAGGGTTAGACGCTGAGAAGGGCTTCCAAGCTGCGAGGTGAGAAGCCAGAGGCTAAACAGGAGGCGTGCGTGTGTGCGCACATGTGTGTGTGCGCGCATGTACATGTGTGCATGTGTGCATGTGTGCGAGGGGCAGAGCGCGCGTCCCCCCTTTTCCGGCCTGAAGTGCCTCCCCTCGCGTGTGCAGACCCTGCTGGCTCCCCGCGCGCCCCCGCCCAACCCCCCCCCTTCCTTTACC
>NW_006199398.1:267100-294211 GCF_000334495.1 Tupaia belangeri chinensis
CCCCCCCCGCGGGTGCAGCCCCTGCGGGCTCGCGGCGCCCCCCTGCCTAGCCTCCCCGCTTCATTCACCAGCATCTGTCCTGAGCCCTCGTGCCAGGTGCCAGGGCGACAAAGAGGAACGCGGCTGTGTGGTTAGGGAGGGTGCGAGTGGGCCGCCTACCGCAGGAACCGGGTGCCAAGGGTCCGGCGCTTGGGTTCCAGGTGCAGGAGCCGCCAGAGAAGAGCTGCCGTTGGCGGGAAGATCCATGACGCGCCAGAGTCCCCTTACGTGTGTCTGTATTTCTGCACTCTGGAAAGCAAAGCGGTCCAGAGAGAGATTTTTCTGATACCTCTCGATTGCTTTTTGGGCGTCACTTGTCTCTTCTTCCGAATGGGAATAAGGCCGGTGGACCTCCCTCCTCGTGCGCTGCTGGGAGTTAAGGTGCTACCAGGCTGGAGAGTCTCGAGTGAATACACGTGGGGAGGGCCAGTTGCATATTTAGGATCCCGGAGACCTGCATGTGTCTGGATCGGTGGTCCTCTCTCTGTGTGTCCCAAAGTGTGCATCAGTGAACACAGTCACTTGGCGTAGTGCTGGTCTTCTTTCACCCTCCGTGTTGGCTGGGTTGGCCATGCCACGGCCTGGTTAGGGACTCTTCTGCCACTCCCCATGGGGACGAGGTGGATGTGGTGTCCAGGGGCCCCACAGGGCTGAAAGCTGCCCTGTGAGTGTTATCTGAGTGCTGTCCTCTTACCTGGTGAGTGAACCCTGAGAGGGGTTTGCCAGTCCCTTGAGTGGGAGAGAAGGGGGTGGAGACAAGGTTGAAGGTCAGGTGATGAGTATGATTGTAGGGGTTCTCCTGGGGAACAGCAGATGGCATAATGGCTGTGTCACTGGACCTGTGGCTTAAACTCACGCCGGGCACGTGTGCGTGCGTGCCCAGGATCCCGGGAGGAGAATGGAGGAGAAGGGATTGCGGCGTGGCCATCGCCCCCTCCCAGGGGTGATTTCTCGCATTCTGTCTCTCTGTCTCTCTCTGTCTTTCTGGTGAGTGCACGCACCCTACAGCAAAAACCTCTCCAAAAAAGAAGAGAAGAAGGCTCTTCTGGGTGAATCTGCGCTACTCCTTGAAAGCACTGCTGCTTCTCTCTAGCTGCTGCCTCTGTGACTTCCCCCCGCCCCCCTGTCTTTCCTGGGTTGCGGGGCAGCTGGTAGGGCCTATTGCCCGTCCAGCCATAGGTGTGGCTGGTTTGCTCCTGGGTGTGCTGGGAAGGCTCTCCCTGTGTGTGTCTGTCTTTTCAGCCCAGTGCGTGAAGGTCTTAAGAACAAGAATGGTGACTGACTTTGAAGCTTCAAGATAGTGGCTGGTGGTCACTTCCATCCCTGGTTCTCACCAGGACCTAGCCACTGAAGGTGCTGGAGTCTTGTTAAGGCACTCCTGCATGTGGAGGTTGGGCCCATGACTTCCTGGGATGCTCAGTGCCACCACTGTCCTAGATTTCTGACCTTATTCGCCTCAGCTCTCATTAAGGGAGTCACACACAATGATGCTGAGCAGGAGAGGTCTCTTTGTCTCCACATGTGAGGAATAGCCACCAACTCCCAAGGTCTCCATGGGCATGGTCATTCTCTCGTCACCACCCTCCAGAGGCACTCACAGAATAGCATACTGAAGCCAGCAATTTCTGTTTGGAAACAGGGTCATCCTCTCCTGCTGACCCCATCAAATACCAACATGCCTACAGCCCTGTGCCCCCGTGTCTTGGCTCCGAAGGAAAGCGAGGAGCCTCGGAAAATGAGGAGCCCACCTGGAGAGAACCCCTGTCCCCAGGGGGAACTTCCCAGCCCTGAGTCCTCCCGCCGCCTCTTCCGGCGGTTCCGCTACCAAGAGGCAGCAGGCCCTCGGGAGGCCCTGCACCGCCTCTGGGCCTTGTGCCGGGGCTGGCTGCGGCCAGAGAGGCACACCAAGGAGCAGATCCTGGAGCTGCTGGTAGTAGAGCAGTTCCTGGCCATCTTGCCCTGGGAGATCCAGAGCTGGGTGCGGGCACAGGAGCCTGAGAGCGGAGAACAGGCCGTGGCTGCGGTGGAGGCGCTGGAACGGGAGCCTGGGAGACCCTGGCAATGGGTGAGCGAGGGGACAGGGCTGGGGCAGGGAGGGAGCTTGGGAGCCCTGCATTCATGCCTGGGCTGGTCATGTTGCCTGTGTGAGCTGCCAGGTGGTGCAGGAGGAAGGGCATGGAGAGGCCTTGGAGTGTGGTAGGGAAAGGGAGCTTCAGAAACCACAGGGCAGGAACCCTGTCTTAGGTTAGGTCCCAGCCAGTTTGATTACCTCAGGAGCAGATTTCACTCCCTCCTGGCTCTAATTTGGGCATGCTTGGGTCATCCCCATGACCCTGTCCAAGGCCAGTTGAGTGTTTGGTGGTCAGCTATGGAGTTGACGGCCAGCAGGCGTGGGGACACAGAGGTCTGCCCATTTGCCTGACCTCCCCTCCTAGACCTGTAAAGGTCTCTCTGTGTTATAGCTCAAACACTGTGAAGACCCTGTGGTGATTGATGATGGGGACAGCCCTCCAGACCAGGAGCAGGAGCAGCAGCCAGCAGAACCACAAACTGACCTTGCAAAGAGTGAGGATGCCTCGTCCGTGGACCTGGGCCTGGGGCTCCCAAGCAGAACAGGCCAGTTTGGCGGAGACCCAGGTATGCAGCCCCTGGAGTGTGGGAGGGTGATCTGGGGTGCACACTTATCCTGCCCTCGGTGTGATTTTTGTTATGGTAGTGGACTTGGCATTGGCAGCTTTCTCCTGTTCTCTGAGGAGCTGTGAGCTATTATTTTAGGGTCAGGATCATTCTTTAAAGTGATTGAATAAAATGTCATGAGACTGTCTGTCCCCTTCACAGTGCCAAGTCCTCTCAGAGGGAACTCTTCTGTAGGTAGGTGTCTCCAAGGCTGTGACCTCTCATCTCTGAGGGTGCATCTCTGGGCTTTGTCCATTTGGGGACAGGCAGGGCCAGCCACTGTACGAGCAGGGCCCACGGGGAACCAAGCACACCCATCCCCTTGTCTCTCAGAACCTGTTTCCCTGGGCCAGCAGCTCCTGCTCATGGGGTCGTGGTACTGCAAGGAGCTGCAGAAATGCTTTGGAGGGCATGGGGAGGTCTGAGCACATGGGGCGTGCAGGTTAGCTAGATGTGGAATGGAAACTGCACTGCCAAGTAGACTGGCCACCAGACTTGCTTGACTGAGTCTCCCAGATAGGACCAGGGCATGCGCTCAAACCACCCAATCTGACTCCCTCTGTCCAGTAGAAGTAGAAATTATGCTTTTGGGGTTTTGAGGATTAAATAAGATACAACCCTTAAAACGCTAAGCACAAGGCCTGAGCCACTCATAACTTTACCACTTGCCCTGGGAGGTTGTGGTGTGGGTTAGCCTGAGGGAGCTTGTCACACGCTCCATCGTCTCAGTGGAGGAAGCAAACCGGGAGGCCAGGAGTGCATTTTGGTGAGTTACAGAAGCTGTGCTTGGCATTATTATAAACTTTTTAATTAAAAAACAGCCAGTAAGTATCTTCCTGTCTGAAACTATTTTATAAGGACTCTAGTCATATTGGATAGGGGCCCACCATGAAGGCTTTATCATCATTTAACTACCTTAAAGACCCCCCATCTCCAAAGACAGCCACGTTCTGGGGCACCTGAGTTGGGACTTTGGCTGTGTGAATTTGGGGGGACACAGTTCAGCTCTAGCAGTAGGCATGAGTAGACCTCGTGCTCCTGGACTGTGCAGGAGGTGGGTGTGGAGAGGCCCTGTCATGGGGTGGGGCGCGGTCCTGGTGGAGAGGGCTGCTTTGGAAACCACAGCAGCCTGTGCACATGCTTCTTGGTGAAGTTCTGAGGTAAATTAGCAGCCATGGATGGGCTTTAGGTGGCCGGGGCCAGCTCTTCCATTCCCACAAGCAATAATCAACAGACAAAATAGACGTGAGGAGTGTTAAGCATCAGGAAACCATAATAGGGAGACTTGTGACTGGAATGAGCTACAAGGCAGCTATGTAACTCCTAATCTTAATGATATTCCCAAAGAGTTGGATCTTGTGTAGAGGCTGAAGCTTTCTGAAGTAATTCTCCAAGGTATGCTTTATTTTTCTCTGTGAAGGGATGGGGTGGGGGAGGGTCCATCCCCCAGAGGTTGCAGGTGGGAGGGAGCAGAATAAAATACCCCCTTGAACTGCTGGTCAAGGTGCAGTTCCAGGCAGGGCAGATACATTCTGCCATTCTATAGTATAATATGGGGATTATAGTTTAAAATAATGCATTGTGTGTTTGATGGTTACTGAGAGTAGATATAAAATATTCTTATCAAAATATGATGTGAATGGTAACTTAACTGATTTAATCACCTCATGATTTCTACATATGACATCACATTGTACACAAGTTTTGTATGCAAAATTATGCAATTTCTGTTTGACAGTTACACCTTGATAAACCTGGGGGTAGAAGTAAAATTAAAAGGATAGAAAAATAAATTTTAAAATTAAACACACACACACACACAAGTACCTCTTCAAACCCATGTCCACACAGCATGAGCTTCACCATCAGCACAGCCAAGAGGGTGCCGACTCTGGGACCCCTGGAGCCTCAGTGCTTCCTGTCCCTGTCCTTTGCTCCAAGTAGCTGTTCCTGCAGCCACTGTTTCCCGAGCTTGCATCCCAGGGTTGAAAGGGCAGAGACTAGCCTCTGGAATTTGACTTAACATGTGAGGTTAACCTCAGGGATTTTTACCTAACCCTAAGGCTGTAGCCCAGTGTTCAAAGTTTTAACTCCGTCACAGGAGCACTTTGGAAACAGCACGTTTTCCCGGGGCTGCCCCAGTGTGCAGGTGTGTGACTCATTGCCTGTGGACACTGAGGAATCACACTCACCCCTCAGAAGGGAGAAATGGAGAACAGAGCAGAGGCCCAGCCGGCCACAATGAGGAAGGGCCCGATGGCAGATTCACCCTCTACACTTTCAAAAGATGGTGCTTGGGGAATTATGCAGATGCTCTTTGAGGAGTGCCCACTAGTGATAGCTGTCTTTCTTTGTTTTTAATTGACGAAAATTGTATGTATTTGTGGTATGTCATCTGATAGTCTGATGTGTACACACACATATACACACACACATTATTAAATTATCAGGTCGAGCTACTCAGCATGTGTTACTTCACACATTTGCCTTTTGTAGTAAAAACCCCAAGCGTCGCCCCCATCAGCAGCTCTCCAGCATGCGCTGCGCTGTTACTGCCACGGTCACCTCTTACGCAGTGGCACTCCTGAGTCCCTTGCTCCTCGCTGACTGAAACTCACGTCCTGCCCAGTAGCTGCCCAGCCCCCCACCCCAGCCTCTGGTAACTGTCACCCTCTGTTTCTGCAAGCTTACTGTTTTTAGATTCCATATATAAGAGGTTAAGTAAAACCTGCCTTTCCGTGCCTGGTTTATTTTGTTTAGCATAGTGTGTCCTCCACATTTATGCATGTTATCTTGAATGACAGAAGCTCATTCTTTTTAAAGTTGGGATAGATTCCTGCTCTCTTGGGATTTTCTTTGCTTGCATAAACTGAAGTGAAGAGACCCGAGGAGTTCAGGAGGTCTCAGAGCCAGGCCTAGCCTCTTGGAGACACACTTTTTGGTTTCTTTCAGTTCCTCAAGATACTGCCCTTCTTCAAGAAGAGAGTGAGAGGGATGCACAGCACGTGGCTGCCTTCCAGCTGCCCCCGGTGAGTGCTTTCCACAGGAATTCTTGAAAATCTCATTTCCTCTCTGTAAGCTCCTGAGTAACTTTCCCAGGACCTGAGCCAGCCCCTGCCAGGCAGAGCACTTCAGAGCAACCATGTGGGAGGATGTGAGCCTACCAGGTGCCTGTCCCTCACCCACCCTGGGTTGAGGCTCACCGATTGGCCTCTCAGCACCTCCAGGATCTCCTCCTATGAAAAGAGAGATTTTGCCCTTTTATTCACAGGGTGTGGTTTCAGCCACCCTCATAGCAATAACCATATTTCAGGGACACAGGCAGCAGGGGGAGGGAGTGGATGATTCCGACTGTCATAGCCCAGTGGGATATATAGGTTAGGGACCCTCCTAGGCATCGTCCCTGTTTGTGTCATTGTACATGCTCCCTGGCTCCAGCATTCAGGGAGGGCGGGAGCTGCCATGCAGGGCTCTCTCTCTCTCTCTCTCTCTCTATCTATCTCTATCTCTATCTCTATCTCTGTCTCTATCTCTCATGCCTGCCCAGAGGCTGCAGCCACCCATGGTTCCCTCCTAACTCTTTCTGCTGGCCAGCAGGGTGTTTCATTACACGGCACCATCTTCCCTGTGAGAGTGTCCATGGCGGTGTGTGCTGCTGTGTCTACCTGTTTCCATGCCCGTGGACGACTGTGGAAGAGCAGTGGACTTACTAACACTTACCAGAATGCAGGAAGATGAGCAGTTCTCTTTCCGCATGGTTATTTGACATGACTTTAAGTCTGGAGTGGAGAAGGCTGGGGAAGGGAGGAAGTCCGTCAGGCCTCCCCCATTCTGCCTCTGCCCTGCTGACACTGGCACACCCTGCTGTCCAGCACACGTGTGTCAGTGTCTGATATGTACCATGCACGGTGGTCACACCCACACAATGCACATGTCTTATTAAAAACTGGTATCTTTAACCAGTCTAGCACACACGGGGATACTGTGAATTCAGTACGAATGAAGGTTTGCTGTTCGTCTGCAACTCCTCCAAGTACCCAGCAAATGCTGCAGTGAGTGCAGTATGTAGATTTTGGTTTCATTACTCTGTTGAAGACTGTTTCTGCCCAGTACACTAAAAATCACCGTCATGAAGGTCTTTATAAGGTCTTCTATTTATTTATTGGAGAGGTTTTTTGCTATGGGGAGCATGCACTTGCCAGAAAGCCAGAGAGAAAGAAAGCAAGAAATCACCCCCCGGGGAGATGGCCACACCGCAATTCCTTCTCTTCTCGGGATCCTGGGCATGCATGCACACGCGCCCGGCATGAGTTTAAGCCACTGGACTTAAGTTCGAGTCTGGGACTTGAACTGCAGTCGACTACATGGGAGTCCAGTGACATAGCCATTATGCCAACTGCTGGTCCCGAAGATCTTTTATTTATTTTTTTATTTTTAGTCATGTGGTCACATATGCATAACATAAAACTTTCCATCTTAATCATTTGTAATTATCTAGGTCAAGGGTGTTAAGTATACTCATATTCTTGTACGCTTGCTCTCTAGAACTTTGTTATCGTCTTAAACTGAAATTCTTTACCCATTAAACAATAATTTAAGTTTCCCAACCCCTGAAGACCCTATTCTACTTGCAGCCTCTAGAAATCAACTCCATTGGTACATCATATAGGTGGAATAATGCAACATTGGTCATTTTGTGAGTGACTTACTTCACTAGCATAATGTCTTCAAGGTTCATCTACGTGGTAGTTTGTGTCAGAATTTTTTCCCTTTTTAAGGCTGAGTAATATTCCATTGTATGTGCGCATGCATGTATGTATATGTTGCATGTCTGCATATATGTATATTTTGTTTGTTTATCCATATACTTGTAAGTAGGCATTTGGGTTATTTCCATAGTTTGGCTATTTTGAATAATGCTGCTATGAACAGAGGTGCACATAAAACTTGTTTTTTTATTAACCTTTTTACTTTTTTTTTTGGAGTTTTTTATTTTTTGCTATAGGGTGCGTGCACTCACCAGACAGACAGAGAGACAGAAAGCGAGAAATCACCCCCCAGGGGGTTGGCAACGCCGCAATCCCTTCTCCTCCATCCTTCTCTCGGGATCTTGGGCACGCACGCACACACACCTGGCATGAGTTTTAAGCCACCGGGACTGGGACGTGAACTGCGGTCATCTACATGGGAGTCCAGCGACATAGCCATTACACTAACTGCTGGTCCCTAACCTTTTTACTTTTTGATAATTGTAGATTTACATACTCTTGTAAGAAATAACACAAGGTGATCTCTTCAAGTTGTTATATTCAGTAGTGGACTATACAGTGAAAATCTGTCTTGTAAAAATCCAGTTGTCACCTGAGGGTAATGACTTTGATACGTAAAGTCTGAAGTGCTCTCTTTACCACAAGGGCTCCTTCTGTGCCTTTTAGAGCCACCCTACTGTCTCATCCATTTTCTCAAACCACTAATCTGTGCTTCATTTCTACGAGGTGGTCATTTCATTTCAGCAGTGCTATACAGGACGCCCTGTAGCACACTGATAAGTGCTATGCCTTGGAAGCTGGATACCACTTGACCAATGGTGGTTTGAATCTTGGCCCCAGTGGCTTGAAACACATGCCAGGTACATGTGTGTACATGCCTAGAATCCTGACAGGAAGAAGAAATGGAGGAAGAAGGATTGAACCCTGACCATTGCCCCGTTGAGGGTGTTCTTTCTTTCTCTCTCTTTCATGTCCCCCTGTTGGGGTGTTTTCTCTCTCTCTCTTTTTCTGTCTCTTCCACACACTGCCTATGATGAATAAAATAAATAATAAAATGTCCATTTCTTTTCCTCTATAGGTAGTATTTCAGGGCATGGAAGCACCATGGTTTACTTAATCACTCAACTTACTGAAGGACAACTGGAGTGTCAGGTTTCAGCCATGATGATAAAAAGCTGCTATAAGGGGGGGACCAGCAGTTGGTGTAATGGCTATGTTGCTGGACTCTCATGTAGTCAACTACAGTTTGAGTCTTGGACCCAGTGGCTTAAACTCACTCTGAGCACGTGTGCGTGCGTGCCCAAGATCACGAGAAGAGAATGGAGGAGAAGGGATAGCAGCGTGGCCATCCCCCTGGGGGGTGATTTCTCGCTTTCTGTCTCTCTGTCCCTCTCTGTATTTCTGGTGAGTGCACGCGCCCTATAGCAAGAACCTCTCCAAAAAGACCAACCTGGTATAAGTCGTATACAAGTGTTCGTGCAGTTATCACTCTTCTTTCTTTGGGATAAATGCACCATCAGCAATTGCTGGGTGGTGTGGTAAGTACACAGTTACATCTATAAGGAGCCACAACCCATCTCCAGAGCAGCTGTGTCATTACCTCCCCTCCAGCACCCTGTGAGCGATTTACATTCTCAGTTTCTTTCCTTTTTTCTTTAAGAATTATTTATTTAATTTTATTTATTCATTCATTTATTTTTTAATTTGACCAGAGAGAGACACAGGGGGGAGGGTGGAAGTGAGAAATCAAGTCACCAGGTCCAGGACTCAAACTGTGGTTAACCTTGTGGGAGTGTCCAACACCTTAACCTCCACGCCACCTGCTGGTCCCACATTCTCCACTTTTTTGTAGCATTTGATTGTCACTGTTTTTTATTTAGTTTAATTTAATTACTTAATTTATTTATTTGAATTTTAGCCATTCTGGTAAGTGTGGTGCTATATTACTGTGGTGCACACCTGTCAGAATAGCTAGAAACAAATGATCTTTTATAATGGCTGATGATACCAAATATCTTTTTGTGTGCTTATGTGCCATCTTAGTGTTCTCTTCTGTGAGTTGCCACAGAATGGACCCTCGAGGGTAGGAAACACAGCATGGCCATGGGGCAGGGCTACTCAGAGCCTTGGTCCACCCTGCCCAGTAAAGACACAGGGCCAGTGGGTTTTGGGAAGTGGAACCCCTACCCTGTGGACCTAGAGGGCAGAGTGCCAGACGGAAGGATTGTTCTTGAGACTTAGGTTTACTCTTTGCCCTGTGAGGTTCAAACTTGCCTAGGACCCGTTTCTCCTTTCTTTTTTTATCTTTTTATTATTTAATTTTGGAATGGAAATTTCTATCCTGTTTCTGTCCTGTGATTGCATATAGCATGCTTCATCTCTCAGGTTCACAGCGGGAAAGCAGTTTGACTCAGGTAGAATTATACTTTTTTTTTTTTGGAGAGGTTTTTGCTATGGGGCGCGTGCACTCGCCAGAAAGACAGAGAGAGACAGAAAGCAAGAAATCACCCCCCAGGGGGGATGGCCATGCCGCAATCCCTTCTCCTCCATTCTCCTCTTGGGATCTTGGGCACGCATGCACATGCGCCTGGCGTGAGTTTAAGCCACTGGGTCCAGGACTCGAACTGCGGTCGGCTACATGGGAGTTTAGCGACATAGCCATTACGCTGCTGGTCCCTAGAATTGTATCTTAAGTATTACCCATATCTGCTTTAGGATATTTAGTTGAGATGTTGGATTTTAGACTTGCAAACTGGTGCTGGAATGAGTTAAGACTTTTGGGACAATCGGGATGGAATAAGTGTGTTTTATATGCTTAAGGGTATTAATGTGTATCTCCCCATAATTCACATTTTATGTCCCCATGATGATACTATTAGGAAGTGTAGCCTTTGGAAGATTAGGTCATTATGAGGGCTTTGTGAGGATAGACCATCCCCCTGGGGGGTGATTTCTCGCTTTCTGTCTCTCTGTCCCTCTCTGTATTTCTGGTGAGTGCACGCGCCCTATAGCAAGAACCTCTCCAAAAAGACCAACCTGGTATAAGTCGTATACAAGTGTTCGTGCAGTTATCACTCTTCTTTCTTTGGGATAAATGCACCATCAGCAATTGCTGGGTGGTGTGGTAAGTACACAGTTACATCTATAAGGAGCCACAACCCATCTCCAGAGCAGCTGTGTCATTACCTCCCCTCCAGCACCCTGTGAGCGATTTACATTCTCAGTTTCTTTCCTTTTTTCTTTAAGAATTATTTATTTAATTTTATTTATTCATTCATTTATTTTTTAATTTGACCAGAGAGAGACACAGGGGGGAGGGTGGAAGTGAGAAATCAAGTCACCAGGTCCAGGACTCAAACTGTGGTTAACCTTGTGGGAGTGTCCAACACCTTAACCTCCACGCCACCTGCTGGTCCCACATTCTCCACTTTTTTGTAGCATTTGATTGTCACTGTTTTTTATTTAGTTTAATTTAATTACTTAATTTATTTATTTGAATTTTAGCCATTCTGGTAAGTGTGGTGCTATATTACTGTGGTGCACACCTGTCAGAATAGCTAGAAACAAATGATCTTTTATAATGGCTGATGATACCAAATATCTTTTTGTGTGCTTATGTGCCATCTTAGTGTTCTCTTCTGTGAGTTGCCACAGAATGGACCCTCGAGGGTAGGAAACACAGCATGGCCATGGGGCAGGGCTACTCAGAGCCTTGGTCCACCCTGCCCAGTAAAGACACAGGGCCAGTGGGTTTTGGGAAGTGGAACCCCTACCCTGTGGACCTAGAGGGCAGAGTGCCAGACGGAAGGATTGTTCTTGAGACTTAGGTTTACTCTTTGCCCTGTGAGGTTCAAACTTGCCTAGGACCCGTTTCTCCTTTCTTTTTTTATCTTTTTATTATTTAATTTTGGAATGGAAATTTCTATCCTGTTTCTGTCCTGTGATTGCATATAGCATGCTTCATCTCTCAGGTTCACAGCGGGAAAGCAGTTTGACTCAGGTAGAATTATACTTTTTTTTTTTTGGAGAGGTTTTTGCTATGGGGCGCGTGCACTCGCCAGAAAGACAGAGAGAGACAGAAAGCAAGAAATCACCCCCCAGGGGGGATGGCCATGCCGCAATCCCTTCTCCTCCATTCTCCTCTTGGGATCTTGGGCACGCATGCACATGCGCCTGGCGTGAGTTTAAGCCACTGGGTCCAGGACTCGAACTGCGGTCGGCTACATGGGAGTTTAGCGACATAGCCATTACGCTGCTGGTCCCTAGAATTGTATCTTAAGTATTACCCATATCTGCTTTAGGATATTTAGTTGAGATGTTGGATTTTAGACTTGCAAACTGGTGCTGGAATGAGTTAAGACTTTTGGGACAATCGGGATGGAATAAGTGTGTTTTATATGCTTAAGGGTATTAATGTGTATCTCCCCATAATTCACATTTTATGTCCCCATGATGATACTATTAGGAAGTGTAGCCTTTGGAAGATTAGGTCATTATGAGGGCTTTGTGAGGATAGAGCCCTTGTGTTGGGAATTAGGGTCCTTTACAAAGAGACCCCAGAGAGCTCCCTTGTCTGTACACCATATGAGGACACAACAAAACTATAAATGTCTGTGAACTAGGAATTAGGGCCTCCCCAGACACTCATCTGCCGGGGCCTTGATCATGGATCTCCAGCCTCCAGAACTGTGAGCAGCAAGCTCCTGCCTTTGTTAGCCTCCCAGTCTGCAGCCTTTAGTTGTAGCAGCTGGAGTGACTGAGATGCCTGGCTTATTCTGGTCTGAGGTGCCCTTGTGTTCTCCTGTGGTTTCAGAGTCGGGTCTCTCCATTCAAGGACATGATCTTGTGCTTCTCTGAAGAGGACTGGTCCCTTCTCGACCCTGCCCAGACTGGCTTCTATGGAGAGTTCATCATTGGGGAGGACTGCGGGGTCTCAATGCCTTCGAGTAAGAGCAAGCCTCTTCCTGTAAGATCAGGGAACTAGGGACTTGGCAAATCTTTCCGTTCACCCCCAATCCTGACAAGGTCGAGGAGCACCGTGGTTCCAGGGACACCTTTTGGACTGACCTTTGTCATCTTACCATACATCAGTCGAGCCCTCCTGGCACATGGGCGCACAGAAATATAGCATGTTTTGTGTTTTGTTTTTTTCTCCCTCCTCATCTGTCACTTCCCTTCACTTTATACCACCTGACCCCGAGATGCCCAGGCCCCTAGCCGTCCCTCCAGCATGTGCCTCCTCCACGGCCCCTCCCTGCTCACTCAGTCTCATGGCTCTTCTTGGCCACCAGCTACGCCATGGCCTGCGGGGAATCCCTCTGCCTCTGCTTTCTGTGCCTGAACAAGTGTTACACTTCAGCTGCCCTGGCTGCCTCAGGAGCAGCTCACCAATAAACTTGTACCTACTCCCCTCCAACAGGTGACCCCACTTCCCAGCCAGATCCCTCCCAGGGAGAGGAAGGTGAGCCCCGGCTTCCAGACTTGCAGAACCTCCAGGGGAAAGAAGTACCCCAGGTCTCCTACTTGGGTAAGTAATGTCGCAGAGTTGGGTGGATGGAATGGGCTGAGTGGCTGCTGCCAGCCAGAGGTGGCCTCTCCTGCACCCCCAAGGTGATCTCTCATCCCTCTGCAGCCCTGCTCTCCCAGACTCTGAATTATATGCCTTGAGTTGTTCTGGACTGCTCACGGAAAGAGAAATCTTACTTTCTCTAGACATGTGGATTTTATTTCCTCTGCCAGGGCCTGGGAAATAATAGGGATTTCTTTGTCCTCTCCTTACCAGCAGCCCCTAGCATATACCGACTGTCCAGTGGCCCTCCTGGTTTGAGGCTGGGTTGGAGAGGAGTGTCTCCCCCGCACTGGGCAGTGAGCACGGCACCCCCCTGTGGGACACTGTGGTGCTGGGACTCAGTGGTTTCTCATCTCCCTCAGCTTTCTGAGTTCCCAGAACTCCTGTTGGTAACTTTTGCTGTGGTTCTTTGAAGAGTCTGCTCATTCCAGGAAAACAGCTTTGTGCAGAAGCCCCTTACCTCCCTCCCCTTCCGGTCCTAGCACAGAGTACACTGGGTGTTGGTGACCCCTGCCTGGCACAGACTCCCAGCATGGCACAGTGGCTTGAGCACTGCACAGGCTGTGCTGGGGATGGTCTGCTGACCGGGCAGGACCTGCCGTGGCATCTGTAGAAAACCCACAACAGAAAGTGAAAACGACTGCAGGGATGGGGCGGTAGCTTTTTTCTAGCCACTGAGATAGACAGGACAGCCAGGGTCTACACTGATCGGTACAGCATTAGAGCCCATATTCCTGGTGTTGGTCTGTTCTGTCTTCAGCAGACTGAATGGCAGCTGGGCCGTGCTGAGGAAGGAGTCCAGGGCTTCCCTCAGAGCACAGCCTAGTGTCTGTGGAGTCACCTCTCCCACGCAGTAGCCCAGGCAATGCAAATCATTTTTTCCATTTTCTTCTCAAGACTTTCCAAGTCTCCAGCCATCCCAGATGGAAGAGCGAAGGAAACGGGATGAGCTGCAGGTGCCAGAGTCCCAGGGGTGCCCGCAGACGGCGCTGATCCACAGCCCCTGTCCAGGTGAAGGAAGGGCTGGGATGTGGGTGTGTGCTCACATGCAGAGAGTATAGGTACGTGTGGCATGTGGCACGAATGCGTGTGTGTGTGTGTGTGTGTGTGTGTGTGTGTGTGTGAGTGCTTTGTCAGAAGTACATGTGAGGGGTATGTTGTCAGCTGCCACCTGGCTCCTTTTGCTAGGGACTCTCTCCAGCCAACAGGCTAGAAGTGAGTGTATTTTTCTCCCTGAGCGTGCATGGCCAGACTCCTGGGCAGACATTCCTTGGACTGAAAGTGCAGGTTTCTGGAATGCTGAAGCTTCAGGGGACCTCGAGAGCATGCACTGCCTTATTGCCTGTGGGGAAAAGGCAGGAATTTGGACTCTGAGTCATCTTGGTAAAAGGTACTACCTCCAGAGGTAAAAGCTAAAATGCTTTGTCTTCAGTACCTTCAGGGTTCCGACATCCTCCGAGTGTCTCCTTTGACCTGTGCGATGGTGGTTCTGCTGCTGTGGGAACTGCTCACACTTTTCCCTGTGATGCTTTTGAGGGCAAGACATGCGTGGTTCTCCCTAGCCCCTGGAGGGTGTGCGGTGAGCCTGCCCCATCATGTGTGCACAAAGGGGATTGTACAAGGTGGCAGATCTGGGGGCCCTAGTGCTCACCCGGACCTACTCCCTGTCACTGAGCCAGCCACGGTGTGCTGTTTCTTGAAAATCAGAAAGAAATTTAGGAGTGAATTCATTGCCTCTTCTGTAAATAGTTTCTCTCAGTTTTAAAACTTTTTATGTCTTGTAGCACATAAATACTTTTTCATATTTTAAATGTAAATGCATTTATTTGCCTTTGTTTGCTTTTTTTTGTTTGTTATTGTTATTTGCTATAAGGCATATATCCCCCCTAGAGAAAGAGGGAAAGTGAGACAGCACCCCCCACCCACCCGCGATGGGGAGGATGGCCACACTGCAGTTCTTTCCCCTCCATTCTCCTCTCAGGATTTCGGGCATGCACGCACATGCACCCAGTGTGATTTTAAAGCCACTGGGTTCAGGATTCAAACCACATCATAGGCCATGTGGTGTCCAGTACCTTAACTACCACACCACCTGCTGGCCCATCACCTTCCTTTTGCCTTATGTCTTGCTTAAGAAAACTTCTCTACCCTGACACTATAAGAGTATTTCAGTATTTCTTTCAGTCTGTCTCAGTGTTCAAGGTTCTCGTTGTGTCATGATCCCCTTCCCTACCTCCCCAGGTGCTGAACCAAAGGTGTGTGCCCCCATGCCTGGTCTGATGGGCTAGGGGTCAAGCCCAGTCTCTGGAGCTGCAGTGTCTACTAGCACATGCTTCCAAGTCTGGATCCCTATATTTTATAATGCCTTTATTGTTTTTTTGTTTTGTTTTGTTTTGTTTTTTACAGCTAGCTTCTCATCTTCCCATCCTTTTTCCTCAATACTTCCACCTTCCCCCTGACTTACAGAAAACTGTTCATTCCCAGCCCACAGAGCGCCCTTCCCCAGGCCTCAGCTCGTCCCAGAGCACCTGGCTACTTGCTTGCTGCGGAGCCACAGGCTCTGGTCCCTCAGCTCGAACCCATTGGTCTGGATTCTGAACCTTCAGGCAACTTCATTTCTCTGCTTTAAATTTTTGTCTGTAAGTAGTTACAGCTTTCTTGGAGAGTTGCTATTGAGGACTTAATGACTCAATGCCTTTGACTGACACAGGCCATGAAGTCTTCTCTGTCTTCCCCATCATAGCCCTGTTGGTGGACTCAGGTGACTCTGCCACCATGCACACCCTTTGTCCTTCTCAGTGCAGAGCTGAGAACTTGATGGTGTTGCTCATCCTCTGTGATGTTTGGGACACACTTCTAGCAGTCTCATCTCATCTACTTTCTGTCTTCAAGGATTTTTCGCGTTGTGTTGATGGTGCACATGGCACTATCACTGGTTCATTTCCCTTGCTAGCAAACCGGGCCTAATGGTGGTCGTGCTGGCTGATCGAGGCAGTGTTGTCATGTGTACAGCGTGACTGCCGTGCCATCATCTGTGTGCTTAACCAGCACTTTTATTTTCTCACAATTCTGAAGGCTACCGGTCAGATCGAGGTGCCAAGAGGACTCGTTTCTTTTGGAGCTTCTTTCCTTGGTTTGTAGATGGCCACTGTCTGCTTCTTCTTATGACACCTGTATTTGCCAGTGCCCTCATCCCCACGTTACGGACACCCGTTATGTTGGATGAGGTCCACCCATATGAATTCATTACTTCTTTAAAGAATCCCGCTCTAAAAAAGTCCCATTCTGAGATACTAAAGTTTAGGACTTCAACATGTAAATTTAGGGGAGGGCACAATTTATCACAGAACGTCCTACCCTCTCCATCTTCAAAATATATGTCCTGGTCTGATGGGCTAGGGGTCATGCAAAACACTCTCACTCCATTCCAATAGTCCCCAAAGTCTCATCTAAAAACCATTCCAGTCAGTCATGGGTAAGACTTGAAGCACAGTTCATCCTGAGACAAAAATCTATCTCCAGCTGTGAACCTCTGAAACCAGATATATTTTCCGATTCTGAAATGTAATTGTGAGAAAGGCATAGGAGAGATGCTTCCATTCCAAAAGGGAACAATCTGAGAAAAAAAAAAAAAGGTAATGAGTCCCACACATGTCTAGAACCCACCAGGGTAATTCCATTACGTCGTAAGGCTCAGGAATGGTGCCCTTTGGCTCAGTGCTCTGTTCCCTGGGTCTATCAAGATCATGGCCCTGTTGTTTGGAACTCAGGAGGAGGTGACCCCAGCTCCAGGGCCTGAACCTCTTGAGCCTCTTGGCCCATAATGGCAGAGGCAGTGACTCATCTCTGAGTCACCTTTCAGATCACTCTGCCCTTCCTGAAGGTCTCCAGATTGCTCTGTTGGCCGGTTCTACAGGGTCTCCAATGTCCATTAGCTTTTGCTTGTTTCCTCTCCTTTATGTCCTTTCAGTTCAAGATGGTATAGAATTGACAAAATACTTGTCCTTCATGCAGTTCATGGGGGTCTAAGCCAGAAGACTAGACTGTCCTCCATTGATCTTTCCTGGTTTTCCCTGAGATGGCTGCTTGGATCCATGAGTTATCTCTGTCATTTCTTTAGCAAATGGTTATCCAGCCACACTCTCCAGAGCATACTTTCTTGTTTTTTGCAATATGGATAGGCTGAGAATTCTCTAACTCTTGAAATCCTTGCTCTTTTCTGTATAACAGTTCTTTCTGCAGTCTCTCTCTTGTGATTTTACTGTAAGCAGTGAGGAGAGACTGGGCTCTGCCTTCAGCACTTTGCTTAGAATTCTCCTCAGCCAAGTGCCCACATGCATCAGCCACACTTTGTACTTTTCACAAAACCTGAGAACAACTTGGCCATTCTTTGTTAGTGTACCAGGACACAGAAACCGAAAACCAGACTGAGTGTGCTCAGCTGGAGCAGTCTGTTCTCTCAGCTCTGGAGGCCACAAGTCAGATCACGGTGTCGTTTCTTTGGAGGGCTGGTTTCTTCGGAGGCCTCTGGCCCATAACTGGCCACCTTTGTTCCGTGTCCTCACATGCTCTTCCTTCTGTCTGCGTCTACATCCAGATCTCCTCTTCTTTAAGGGCATGTCATACTGTATTAGAGCAACCCTAATGACATCTTAATCACATGAGAAACGTCTGTGAATACAGCCCATGGCCAGCTCTGCCTGTCCTCAAAGTTCCATCGGCTTGTCCAACTACAAACACGGTCTGAACACTCTTTTTCTCCCTCCACATAAGTCTAGTAATAGTTAACATAAGTAAATTGCTGATCAAGTGTCTTGTCAGTGACAGACAATAGAATTTAACACCCTCCACTTGTCTGCCCCTTGAGACCAAAGCACCCATCATCCACAGACCTCACTTACCCCACCCACAACTTAAGCTGTAGGGCCACCACAATCATACTCATTCCATAAATAAGGTGACAGGCCTAGGGAAGCCATCTGGCTGGAACCAGGCCCCTACAGTAGGGAAGTAGGAGGGAAAATCCGTGTTAGGTGCAGCCTACCAGCTTGTGCTCTCTGTAGGCGCGCCCCTCACTGGGCTCATAGTCTCCCTGACCTTCCCTCTGTGTCTTCTGATTGATGGGTAGACACTGGCCACAGGGCTGCCTGTCATATCTCCAACTTGCTATAGCTTCTGGGTCTTGCTGCCCCAAGCTTCTCTAGCCTGCCAGGACCCTCACTGGACTGACCACACTCCTATTAATGTCTAGGAGGGCCCAGTAGCATGACCTGTGGTTGTGGACCTGAGTTCAGGTCTCACAGAAGTGAGGAGACACAGTCATCTAGATGTTTGGCTCTAGGTGCAGGCCAGGGTCTCAGGCCAGGCTTGCCTGTACGTGGTTCCCCTTTGAACCAGCTTCGGTCTAGGTCCACTGTTGATGGACCCCATACATGATGACACTGAGGAGTGCCTGGGGGACTGTGAGGCAGCAGGACATCAGACAGTGACCTCTGCTACTGGTGCGACCTCCTCCCTTGAGCAGTTTACCTCCATTTGTCTACATGTGACAGCAATGACACATCACCGGGTGTGCCTAGGAGCAGAGGGACTGGGGCTGGCAAAGTCCAGCTGTCTCTGGAGCACTTCAGTGCTCATGGCAGGTAGGCAGACTCCCTGGACCCCAGCGGCAGAGTCAGTGTCACTTTCTCCTGATTCCTTGAGTGGCTGCTGAGAGAGTGTCCCAAGCCTGGTTAAATGAGGCGGTGATGAGTGGTGTGTAAATGTCAAGGCTTTATGTTGATACACAGAGGCTCCTAGAACCTGTGGGTGGGGGTGAATCTCAGCTAGAGAAAGCAGGGGTTGTGGTGTGAGGAGAGTTGGGAAACATTGTGGGTGGGGATGGAATAGGTACCCAGAGTTCTCTGGGCCCGTGTCAAGAATTTTTTCTCATGCAATTTGAGCTCTGTTGCTAGGCAGCCCAGTTATGAAGGAATACTGCAGAAATGTGGATTTCCAGACTCTAGCTGGCCCTTGCCCAGCAGGACTCATGGGGCTGGGTGTGGCCTGGTAGCACCACTGACCTCCACATTGTTTTCCTATAGCCGGCACTGACCCGTCCCCACTAGAAAATGGCCTCGATGGGGAGGTGACCATTGAGATTGTCCTGTCCAGCTCCGGGGAAGAGGAGTCCCAGCACGAACAGTACTGCAAGGAGGAGTCTCAGGGTCCCGGGACGAGGCAGCATGGCGTCTCCATGGCCCGCCGCAGCACTGCCGAGGGGGGTGAGGCACAGACCTCCAAGAAGTCCTACGTGTGTCCCAACTGTGGCAAAATCTTCCGCTGGAGGGTCAACTTCATACGGCATCTGCGGAGCCGCAGGGAGCGAGAGAAGCCGCATGCATGCTCGGTGTGCGGGGAGCTGTTCAGTGACAGCGAGGACCTGGATGGGCATCTGGAGACCCACGAGGCCCAGAAGCCCTATAGGTGTGGTGCCTGTGGAAAGAGCTTCCGCCTCAATGCCCATCTGTTGTCACACAGGCGAATGCACCTGCAGCCGGACACATGTGAGCTGGGGGAGATGAGAGACCCAGGGGGTTCAGGGAGCGAAGGTGGGTCTCCCGATGCCAGGCTGGAACCCAGAAAGGACAAGCTGCAGTTCCGGTGCTGTGACTGCGGGAAGGTGTTCCAGCGGCACGACCACCTGGCCCGGCACCGTAGCACTGTGCACCTGAAGGACAGAGCTCTGCCTTTCCAGTGCAGATACTGTGTCAAAAGTTTCTCGCAGAACAGTGACCTCCTCCGCCACCAGCGCCTGCACCTGAGGCGCCGCTCCCAGCAGGCTCTGAACTCCTACTGAGCCCCTGTGAGGCCCACCTGAGCTGGGCTCCCAGCTCGCACTGGTGCTGATCAGGTCCCCACCGGCACTTCCAGAATGGAGCACACACCTTCTCCTACCTGACTTCCTGAGGTGCCATGGAGGTAGCTCCCCACCCCAAGGAGATCATGGCCATTTGAGTTTTGCTGTTTCTGCTATGCCAAAAATAAGGAGGGCATGTCCTTACCAGCTTCCACAACCAGGGTGTCTGTGTAGTGGAGATCCCTGCCTCATACTCCCAGGCACAAGGAGGGACTGGGCTGCCTCTGGGCATTGACCCCTTTGTCACTAACCAACTTTCAGTGCACCCCTCAGTCTCCTGTCTGAACACATGGATCCTGAGGCCCAAGGCGGCTGCCCTTCCTGTCTGTGGCAGCTGGGAAGAAGGCAGTAAGGCAGTGGGACCGCCCAAGGGGAGCAGGCCAGCACATTCAGCTGTGCTTTCCTCAGACATCTGCCCTGAGGTCAGTGGCTATCAGGCCCACAGCAGCACCCCACAGACCCCAAGATGATCAGGTGGTCCACCTGGGCCTGGAGTTGGTGGTGAGGAGCTCTAGAATTCAAGGCTGGGAAACTGTCAGGGTGGTTATTAGGGGTCAGGAGCTCACTGAGGGCAGGACTTAAATTTTAAATTATGGTGCACCCACTTTCCAAAAGTACTTTGTACTCCAGAGGTCCTTAGTAAATGCTTGTGGGATGGGAGCTGAATTGTCATCATTTAAAGGTGCTTAAATTCCTGCTCCCTTATATCCTGTCAGGAAGGTAGAACTCAGCCCCCTGTGAGGGCTTTCTGTTATGGCAGGCCATGCCTTGGACAGAGCCTTCCATGACATGTAACACTTTAGCCTGCTATAGATATGTATGTATAATGTAGCAATGGCTGGCTTGGGGCAACACAAGTATGTGCTCTCAGAATTCCGGGGGTTGCAGATCAAGGTGTTGACAGAGCTGGAGCCTTCTGTGGGCTGAGGGAGTCCCCTCATGCTTTTGGCGGTTTGCGGCAGTTGTTGCTGTTCCTTGTCTAGAAGGAGTCTTACCCTGGCTCTGCCTTCCTCACATGGAGCTCTCCATGTGACTCCATCTCTAAATTCCCCTTTTTTATAAGGACACCAATCACACTGGTTAGGGCCCACTCAGCCTACTCCAGTATAACCTCTTTACATTGCAGTGACTGTTTCCAAATTAGGTTGCATTCTGAGGTACTAGGGAGGACTTCAACTTGAGAATTTGGCGGAGAGGAATAATTCATCCACTACAGACCATTCCATGGTGCTGACATTTGTTAGTCACAGATGAATCAATACAAAACTCAGCTACCTGAGCACTGTCCATGGAAGGCAGGTTCAGACTCACATGCCTGCTTTTAGGGCTGATGTCCCCTGCATGGGAGAATCTTAGAAAGCTGGAATTTGGGAGCTCTGGGCTATTAGTTACCAGTGTTAGTGAAACCTCAAGGAATCAAAAATGAGGATTTATTGTTCGTAAAAACTGATTATGTCATGTAGGCTCAGTGATGAGAGGGTCTCATGGCTGTAGTGTAACTAGGGCTGAATCTGAAAGCCACAACCAGGAAGATATTTTGTGTTGTCCATGTCAGATCTGCCCATAGGCAGAGAGTGTTGAGAGAAAGGTAAGTGGGTAAATGAAGGCAAGATGTCTAGCGTTCCTTGTCACTCATATAATTTCCACCTCAAGAAACCTTTGCTCAAACCCAACAAGAGAGTTATAAGGCTTTTGCCTTAATGTCTGTTTCTGTGTAGAGTAGATGTGTCTACATACCCAGGAGCAGTAAGTACAATAAAACCACTTGGTCATACCATGATCAGAAATAAACTATTGGGGCTTTTAGTTTCTAAATAGTTTGCATCTTGTATTCACCAGCTTGGAGAAGGATAAATTGGATCTTTCTAGTTGGGGAAGGGATGCTCTTAATGGGAGCTCAACCCTCTGTGCATACATTTATCTAACCCACCTGTGAGTTCTTGGCTGGCCTGAGGATTTTATCAGCAGGTCCATGGTCTTAGGGAGGTTACGCTCTTGCTTCACACATTTGTCTAAAAGAGAAACAGCGCTCCACTTACCATTGTGTGTTATATGTAAAGTCAGATCATATTAAAGTGGCAGAGTGAAATGTACTGGAGCTGGAATCCACCAGGACATTGTGTATCCTTGTCCCACCAAGTGCTGTCCAGGAACTCCCATCAGTGATCCAAACTGACTCAGTAACAGGAAGGTGACACACTTCTGAATTTGGAAGCCTTCCTGGGTGAGGTGGCTTAAACCCAAGGTCAATTCCATGCAGATGTGGGCTACCTGCTCATTGGAAATTCCACTCCACCTCAGTGCAGGTCAGGGTTGAGTAGAGCTGGACCAAATTTATCTGTCTCCCTTTTAGTCACTGATATTTTTGCTCTCAGCCCAAAGCATCTGTCTCGCTCAGTTCTCAGCCATGCTCTCTCCCTCATGAGGCAATCTTTGTGTCCACCTCCCATGGGCTAAGACCACCTCCCTGTATTCCTCTGATCTCTTGGCATCATTCCCTCAAACTCACAGGTACATAATAAAACCTGACTCATTGAATTAATGTTGGTGTTAGACTTTTCATTTTCATTTAAAAAGTAACATGTGAAGAACAGCAGAAAGAGGTGGATAACTGCTGTCCTGTGAGGCTTGTTGGCTTCAGATAAGTGGCCATCTGGTCCGGACCCTTCCCATAAGAGAGGCAGTAACTACATTTCATGTATCGGGAGGGTTGCATTCCTGATCACACCACAGCTGTTTAACCCAACCTTGACCATTTTTCTGTATCCTTTAATTCCCCAACTCTCACCCTAGCTGGGTGAGGAGAAAAAAAAAAAAAAAAAAGGTGAGGCTGGTGGTGAGAGACCTGTCAGTTCCAGGTCATGCCATACATCTGTAAGAGATGGTTCGAATCCAAGCTGGTACAGATCTGGCTCAAGTCCTATGAAATAGTTTTCCCTTCCCTGCCAGAAGCAGGGACTGGATGTGGGCACTCTACTGAGTTATAAGGAGGATTCAGTGATACTTATATCCCTCCCCAATTCCATCAAATGAGCCTAGACGCATTTCCTGTTAGTAGCAAATATTAATATTGTTTAATCTTCAAAGTGATGACCAACACTCATTTTATAATACTCCATGCAGACAAAACCGCAGATTCAGATGTTCTTGAGGCAGACTAGCCAGAAGAAAGGAGTATTGAGAGGATCACTGAACAAGCAGGCCCTTCCTGCAGCCTGTCCAACCTCAGGAGTATCCAGCAGTGCCAACAGCCCAGAATCCTCAGGCAGCTTGAGGTATTGGGACCCCAGGGATCCCAAAACCAATTGAGAACTTTATCTTCTCTTCAAACTGTAGCCTCTAACGAGAGTACCATGACTAATGTGGATAAAATCACTAAAGTACACCGAAGACAAATTCCCCATGAGAAGATGTAAGACTCTAAAGGATGGGAATGCAGATTCCTCAGGAGCAACTCAGGTGGGAAAAGCTGGAGGCCCATCTTCCCCTTGTGGTCACAACTAGAAGATCACAGGTGGCTGGTAACCGTCATGAAGCCTTTTTCCTGACCATGCAGTTAAATGGCAGGTGACCACCCTTTTTCCATCACCTGCTTGAAGTGATTTTTGTCTATACTGGTCCATTATGTACTGACCTTGCTACACCTTGTCAAAATAAGCTTTTCAGGGCTGAGATATGTGCCCTGAAAATACTGCAAGTCAGAAAAGGTAGGCCTGGTGACCGGCTGATGGCATAATGGTTATGTCACTGGGCTATCATGCGAACTCATGCTGAACACATGTGCATGTGTGCCCCAAATCTCGAGAAACTGGAGGAGAAAGGATTATGGCATGGCTATCCCCCTGGGAGTGATTTCTCATTTTCTATCTCTGTCTCTCTGGCAAGCATACCAGACCCCCAGTACTAGCCAGAACAGAAAGCATCCAAGCCAGTCCACCTCTGACTGTGTTGGCCCTCTGAGTGCAGCTTCAGGGCTGTGAGCCCCCTTTCTCCCTAGCCAGAGATCTCCCTTTCAGATCCCGGTGCTAGCCAGTTAGGCAAATTTCACTGTCCCTCTGGCTCTTCTCTGTCCCTTCTTTTTTCTTTCTAAAAACAAAACAAAATAAAACAAAACTGCTTTTCTGCTCCATTAGTTCTTTTCTCTTGTTAATTTGTCTCCTCTCCCCTCAACTAGGACAGAAAGCATCCAGGCCAGTCCACCTCTGACTGTGTTGGCCCTTCACGCAGGGTGCTTGTGCACTGCGGGGTTTTCTAATTTTAACACAATTTCATTATCTACCATGTGATTTCTGTTTTTCTTTATGTCTTTTTGTTGTAGTTCTTTCCTTCCTTTTTCTCTGCTTTTTCTATTTCTATTTCCTGCATTCTTTTTTCTTTTTCTTTATTTCCCTGTTTTACTGATCAGCCCTTACCCACTTTCTAGAGAAGACTAGGGGCATAGTAGCTAAAGATCTGAACATTGTGAATTTTAGAGAATTCTTTGCACCTCATTGTAGTTGTTGCAAGAATGAGTGAAATTCCCTTTCATAAATCTGTCTGGAAAACCTATCCTGTGAGTCCCACACTGGAGAATACAGTAGAAAGGTGAAAATAGTAACAAACTATTTCACAGTAAGGGAAATACATGAGCTCACAGTCACAGAATCCTTCTCCAACAAATTTAGCCAAAAGTAAATAATATTACCAAATAACTAAGAATTGGAGAAGAGCCTTAAGGAAGAGAAAATCAAAGAACACACCTTCAGAAAGGGAACACTGTAACTTGTCTCCAAGTAGAGAAAATTTAGAAGATACTACTAAAATGTCAGAAAAAGAATTTAGAATATTTATGGTAACAAAATTCAATGAGATGCAAGAGAAAAGAGATGTTGATCTCCAAGAGATGAGGAAGTTCTTCCACAATATGAAAGAAGAATTGGATACCATAAAAGGAAACAAATGAAACTGTTAGAAATGAAGGCTGTCATACAGGAAATTAAAACCTCCCTCAAAATTATTAAAAGCAGGTTAGACCATGCAGAAGATCAAATCTCGGGAGTAGAAAACAAAACTTCTGACCTAGGAGGGGAAAAAATCCTGAGAAAACAGCCAAGAAAACAGAAATACTGGATAACATGAAACGCCCAAACATCCAAATAATTGGTATTCCAGAAGGTGAAAAAACCAATAAGAAAAAAACATGAAATTCTGGAAGAAAACTTTTCAAGTCTAGAGAGGCTCTGAAACATCCAGACCAAAGAGATACAAAGAAACCCAAGTAGAATCAATCCAGGAAGATCTTCTCCATGGCACATAGATAGATTGGCCAAGACCACAGACAAAGACAAGATACTAAGATTGGCAAGAGAGAAATGTCAAATCACTTACAAAGACCATCTTGTCAGGCTAACACCAGACCTGTCATTGGATACAACACAAGTAAGGAAAGAATGGGGAAATATATTCAAAGTGTTAAATGAAAAACAATCTCAGCCAAAAAAGACTGTACCTGGCACGACTATCCTTCATTTGGGAAAAGAAGATAAAAATGTTCTTGGATAAACAACACCTGAAAGAATTTACCAACTCTAGACCAGCTCTCCAAGAAATTCTGAAAGGAGTACTATACCAAGAAAACTAAATATAGACAGACAGCAATAAGGGAACAAAAAACAACTGAGTATATGGCCAATTTAATGGTAGGGGCAAGTCTGGAAATATCGATAATAACATTGAATGTTAATGGATTAAATTATCTGATCAAGAGACACAGACTGGCTGAATGGATTAAAAATCAGAAACCCTCCATCTGCTGCCTATAAGAAACCCATCTCATGGATAAAGACATACATAGATTAAAAGTGGAGGGCTGGAAAAGGTATTCCATGCAAATGGAAACCAAAAAAAGAGTGGGAGTGGGGGACCAGCAGTTAGCTTAATGGCTCTGTCGCTGGACTCCCACGTAGTCGACCAAGGTTCGCGTCCCAGACCCGGTGGCTTAAAATTCACGCCGGGTGTGCGTGCCTAAGATCCCGAGAGGAGAATGGAGGAGAAGGGATTGCGGTGTGACCATCCCCCCTGGGGGGTGATTTCTTGCTTTCTGTCTGTCTCTGTCTGTCTGGTGAGTGCACACGCCCTATAGTGAAAACCTCTCAAAAAAGAGTGGGAGTCACTATGCTGATTTTGGACAAGATAGGCTTTAAGGCAAAAAACATGAGAAGAGACAAAGAAAGGCATTACATAGTAGTAAAGGGACTAATTCACTAATAAGATGTAAATCTTATAAATATTTATGCATCCAACTCAGGAACACCCAAATATGTAAAGGAAAGGTTGCTACATCTAAAAGGAGACATAGGTTGTAACACAATAACTGTTGGAGATCTCAACACCCCATTGTCTCCTTTAGACAGGTCAATGAAACAAAAATTAAGCATCCAAATAGGAAAAGAAGAGGTGAAACTCTCTCTATTCACAGATGACATGATTGTGTACATAGAAGACCCAATGATTTCCATGAAGAAATTGCTGGAAGTAATGCAAGAATACAGTAAAGTTGCAGGATACAAAATTAATATACAGAAGTCTATAGCATTTCTATATACAAACAACAGGCAGATGGAGATAGAATTAAAGAAAGTTATTCCATTTACCATAGCCACAAAAAATATAAGATACTTAGGGATAAATCTAACCAAAGAAGTTAAAGACCTCCACAAGGAAAACTATGAGAAGCTAAAAAAAGAAATTGAAAATGACACAAAAAAGTGGAAGGACATCCCATGTTCCTGGATTGGAAGAATTAATATAACCAAAATGGCAATTCTACCCAAATTAATCTACCTATTTAATGCAATGCCAATCAAAGTACCAGACACATTCTTCACAGATCTAGAAAAGACAATCATAAAATTCATCTGGAATACTAAAAGACCCCATATTGCTGAAGTAATTCTACACAGGAAAAATGGAGTGGGTGGCATCTCACTTCCTGACCCAAAAATATACTACAAAGCTGTGGTAATCAAAACAGCATGGTATTGGCACAGGAACAGACAGGTGGACCAATGGAACAGAATTGAGTCCACAGGAATACATTTCCAATCATTCAGTCAACTGATTTTTGACAAGGGGTACCAGTCAATCCAGTGGGAAAAGGAAAACCTCTTCAGCAAATGGTG
>NW_006199398.1:294922-318019 GCF_000334495.1 Tupaia belangeri chinensis
AGTCAGAATGGCGAAGATTAAAAAAAAAAAAGATAAATGTTGGCGGGGATGTGGTGAAAGGAGAACTCTCTTACACTGCTGGTGGGAATGTAAATTAGTCCAACCACTGTGGAGAACAATTTGGAGATTCCTCAAAAATCTACAAATAGAACTGCCATATGAGCCAGCAATCCCATTTCTTGGCATCTACCCAAAGGACAGAAGAATTTCTCATTGGAAAAGTGCTTGCACATCAATGTTTATTGCGGCACTTTTCACGACTGCTAAGACATGGAACCAACCCAAATGCCCTTGTATGGCTGAATGGATTGAAACACTGTGGCACGTATACTCTATGGAATACTATTCAGTCATTAAGAACAACAAAACCCTGGCTTTTGACAGAAAGTGGAAAAATATGGAAGATTTAATGTTGAGTGAAGCAAGCCAGGCTATGAAGGAGAGACTCTGTATGTCCCCACTTAATATATACCGAATGTCCACACTCTATAACTGAAACTGATGGGCTAAAGGATGTACAAACACAAGAGGTGGATGTGAATGCCAGATGTCGTGTGTGTGTGGAGGAGTGGGGCCTGGGGAAGAACATTTGGAGGAGGGATACAAAGACAGCATTGTTGAGACAGGGAGGTAGTGTTGTTATATTTTTATCAACTCGACCAGGGAGAAATGTTCTTATTTTGAAATGATCACCTTGTAAGCTAAATAATGTGATTGAATATATTTTTAAAATGTAAAATAAAAAAATAAATAAAAATTTTAAAAAATTAGGCAAAGAAATTCAGGACAAAAGTGATACCATAAATCAGATGAACTTGATAGGCATATATAGAACTTTCAACCCCCCCCATAAAAACACAAAATATACATTTTTCTCAGCCCTGCATGGTACTTTCCTGAAGATTGACCACACGATAGGGCACAAAACCAGCCTTAACAGATTAAAAGGCATAGAAAATATATCCAGCATCTTCTCTAACCACTATGGAATTAACTTGATATTAAATCTCAGAAAAACCCCTTGAAAAACACAAATATATGGAAGCTAAATAACCTACTTCTGAATGACTTCATGACTACTAGAGAGATTAAGATTGCAATCAAAAGATTTATGGAAACAAATGACAATGAGTACACAAGTTTTCATAATTTATGGGACACTGCAAAAGCAGTCATAAGAGAGAAGTTCATAGCAATTAGTGCGCACAAGAGAAAGATGAAAAAGTGGCAAAAAGACAACCTAACATCATGCCCCAGGGAATTGAAAAACAACAACAGAAAAATCCCAAAAATGCCAGGAGAAGAGAAATAATAAAGATTTGAGCAGAAATAAATTAAATAGAAAATAAGTGAACTATACGGAAAATAAATGAGAGCAAATCTGTTTCTTTGAAAAGATAAACAAGATTGACACAGATATGTCAAATTGGCAATGAATCAGGCAACTTACAACAGACATAATAGAAATACAAAACATCATTAGAGGATACTATGGGTGACTATATGCTAACAAAGAAGAACACCTGGATGAGATGGACAAATTCCTGGACACATATCCATTCTACTCACATGGTTTCTAGAGATTCAAAAGTAAGGAACCCTTCCAAATTCATTCTATGAAGCCTCCATTACCCTCATTTCCAAATAAGGATACAACAAAAAAGGAAAATTACAGGCCTATATCTCTAATAAGTATAGATGCAAAAATTCTCAACAAGATACTTGCTAACTATATTCAACAGCATATAAAAAAGTTTATTCATCACAACCAGGTAGGCTTTACTCCAGGGATGTAAGGCTGGTTTGACATAAGCAAAACCATAAGTGTAATACATGATATTAACAGAAAGAAAAGTAAAACCATATGATCATTTCAATTGATGTGGAAAAAGCATTTGACAAAATACAACCTTCTTTCATGATTAAGATGGTTAGGAAAATTGGCATAGAATAATTGTATCTCAGCATAATAAAAGCCATCTATGAAAAACCTATATCTAACATTATATGGAATGGGAAAAGCTGAAAGTCTTTCCACTAAAAACTGGTACAAGACAAGGTTGCTCACTTTCTCCCTTCCAACTCAATATAGTACTGGAAGTCCTAGCTAATGTGATCAGAAAAGAAAAGGAAATAAAAGGCATTACAATAGGGAAGGAAGAGCTAAAATTATCTCTGTTTGCAGATGACGTGACTGTATACATAGAAGACCCAGTAGTATCCACGAAAATACTCCTTGAAGTAAAAAATACATACAGTAAAATGGCAGGATACAAAATTAACCTACAAAAATCTATAGAATTTCTGTACACAAACAACAAGCAGACGGAGACAGAACTGAAGAAAGTAATCCCATTTACCATAGCCACAAGAATTATAAGATATCTAGGAATAAAACTAACCAAGGAAGTCAAAGACCTTTATAAGGAAAACTATGTAAACTTTAAAAAGGAAATCAAAAAGGACACAAAAAAGTGGAAGGACACCCCATGTTTCTGAATTGGAAGAATGAATATAATAAAAATGGCAATCATACCCAAATTAATCTACATATTTAATGCAATTCCTATGAAGTTACAAGAGACATTCTTCACAGATCTAGAAAAGACAATCATAGACTCTGTCTTGAATCATAAAAGACACCGTATTGTCAAAGCCATCCTGTGCAAGAAGAGTGGAGTGCATAGCATCTCACTCCCTGACCCCAAAACATATTACAAAGCTGTGATAATCAAAACAGCATGGTATTGGCCCAAAAACAGACATGAGAACCAATGGAACAGAATACAGGCCCCAGGGGGTGGGGGATACAACCAACTGATCTTTGACAAAGAGTACCAGTCAATCCATTGGAAAAAGGAAAACCTCTTTAGCAAATGGTGCTGGAAAAACTGGGTATCCACCTGCACAAACATGAACCTGAACCCCTATCTATCATCATTAACAAAAATCAACTCAAAGCGGATCAAAGATCTAAACCTAAGACCATAAACTATAAAACTGCTGGTGGAAAACACTGAGGAAATTCTGCGCGATATTGGGATAGGTAAAGACTTCTTAAATGAGACTCCCAAAGCACAGGCAATAATCCCCAAAATAGACAGGTGAGAGTAAATCAAATTAAGAAGTTTCTACACAGCAAAGGACACCATAATTAGTGTGAATAGACAACCCTTGGAATGGGAGAGAATTTTTGTTAACCGTGTCTCAGATAAAGGAATGTAACTAGAATATACAGAAAACTCAAGCAGCTTACCTGGAAGAAAGTTATTAATCCAATTAAAAGATGGGAAAATGAGCTGAATAAACAACTCTCTAAGGAAGATATACGAACAGCCAAAAAGCATATGAAAAAATGCTCAACATCTCTCATCATAAGGGAGATGCAGATCAAAACCACAAGGAGATAACACCTAGCCCCAGTCAGACTGGTGAAGGTTAAAACAAAATAATGATAAGTGCTGGAGGGGATGCAGCAAAAGGGGAACATTCCTACATTGTTGGTGGGAATATAAATTGGTCCAGCCACTATGGGGAACAATATAGAGGTTCCTCAAAGACCTTCAAATAGAACTACCATATGATCCAGCAATCCCACTCCTGGGTATCTACTCAAAGGACAGGAGAATGCTCAGTCAGGAAAGCGTTTCCACAACTATATTTATTGCAGCACTATTCATAATTGATAAGACATGGAGCCAACTCAAATGTCCACAAATGGATGTGGCACATATAGTCCATGGAATATTATTCAGCCATAAAAAACAGCAAGGCCCTTGGGAACCAGCAGTTAGCATAATGGCTTTGTCGCTGGACTCCCATGTAGTCGACCGCGGTTCGCGTCCTGGACCCGGTGGCTTAAAACTCACGCCGGGCGCGTGCGCGTGTATGCCCAAGATCCCGAGAGGAGAATGGAGGAGAAGGGATTGCGGCATGACCATCCCCCCTGGGGGGTGATTTCTCGCTTTCTGTCTCTCTGTCTCTCTCTGTCTGGTGAGCCCACGTGCACTATAGCGAAAAACCTCTCAAAACAAAACAAAACAAAACAAAACAAACCAGCAAGGCCCTGGAATTTGATAGAAAGTGGACAAATATGGGAGATTTATTGCTGAGTGAAGCAAGTCGGGCTATGAAAGAGAGACATTGTATGTCTCCCCTTAACATATACAGACTGTCTGCACTCTATAATAGAGGTGGAAGGACTGAAGGACATAAAAGCACTAAAAATTGTTATGGACACTAGAGACAAAGTGGAAAGAGAGTGTGGGATGGGAGGAGTGCAGAAAAGAAAATTAGGGGGAAAAATGGAGAAATAAGATATTTGTTGGACACAGATTTGTTATCTGTTGATGAGGATGTGTATAGTATTCTCAACTGGACTGAAATGTGTATCATGCCAGGTAAAAATCTCTTTACAATCTAAATGATGTATAGTGATTGAATGTATAAATAATAATAATAATAATGAATAATAAACTTTTGAAATAATGTCATACTTTAGTACTAACAAAATAAATGCATATTAAAACTAAAAGAAAAGAAAATAAAAAGTGTGGCACCTATATTCCATAAAAACCAAGGCCCTGGAATTTGATAGAAATTGGACAAATATGAAAGATCTGTTGCTGAGTGAATCAAGTCACGCTATATAAGAGAGAGAGTGTATGTCTTAACTTAACATATACAGACTGTCCGCACTCTGTGGTAGAGACTGAAACTCTGAAGAACACAAAAGCATTAAAACTTGTCATGGAAACTGGAGACAAATTGGAAGGAAAGCGTGGGAGGGGATGAGCGAAGGAAAGGAAAATTGGAGGAAAAATAGAGGGCTAAGACATTTGTGGGACACAGATATGGCTTATTATCTGTTGATGAGGACGTGTATAGTATTCTCAAATGAACTGAACTGAGGTGTATATCATGGTGGGTAAAATCTCTTTAAAATCGAAATGATGTATAGCTATTGAATGTATAAATAATAATATTAATAAAGAAAATAAATATATGGATACAAAAAAATAAAGAAAACAAAAGGTATGTCTAGTAGGTAAATTGATCCTATACAAATCAACTTTTAGACAGAATGAAAAAAAGTAAAAAAGTATAAACTCATGTGGAAATGATATCATCACAAAACCTGGTTTCCATCATCAACAAAAGAAGCTGAGGGACCTAAACCAAATTTCACTATCACCCTTTGGGCCACTGATATCTTTTACAAAGTGACTTGACTAATGTCAAGATGATATTCTGAATCTGTGATCTAGACATACACAAGTCACCTCATTATCATAACAAAGACATTTCTAGGTCTTGGGAAAGTTTGACTGTTTTTGAGGTTCTGTGGCAGGACCCAGGATAAACAGCCACAGGAAAGTCTCTTACCTGAGACTTACCAGAATTGGACTCTTCAGAGCCTCATCCCAGTCTGTATATGTGGTCCAGGCCTGTGTTGGCTGCAGCCAGCTAGGACCTGTTCACCAAGGACAGCAGCTCCCTTGCATCACAGAAGCGCTGTTGTTTCAGGAACCTGTGGAACTTTATAAAAGCCAGAGAGCTGCACACATCTGAGAGGAAGTCTCAGAGGGAAGTTACTGCTCCAGACTTAATGTTCGTGTCCCCCATAGAATTCATAGGTTGAGGAGAACTAGTGATTTCAAGGAAAAAAGAGAAATGAAGATTTTCTACTGATAATTCAGCCTGCAGTCCACAATCTCGAGTGGAGAGGCAAGGGGAAGGCCTTCAAAAGAAGATTCCTCATGGCTCCTGAGAACTAGTGATTTCAGGGAAAAAAGAGAAATGATTTTTCTACTGATAATTCATCCTCCAGCCCACAATCTCGAGTGGTAGGAAGCCCTTTCTCTCTGTCTCTGTGTCTCTCTGCCTCTGTCTCTGTTGTCTCATTTTTTTTGTTATTTTCCCTTTTTAAAATTTTTTAAGGTAAATTATTTTCTCAGCCTTCAATCCCTCCATTATCTTGATAATACTCCCCTCTCCCTCTCTCACCCTGGAGAGGCAAGGGGCAGGCCCTCAGAAGAAGATTCCTCATGGCTCCTGAGAACCAGTGATTTTGCACAGTGCACAAGTGCACCACACAGTTTTCTGTTTTTTGCTTTTTAAAAATATAATAATTTTTAGTTGTTTTTGTTTGTTTTCCTTCCTTTTTCTCAGTTTCTTTGTTGTTGTTGTTCTTTCTCTCTGCTTCCTTTTCTTTTTCTTTTATCTCATCTCTCTGCTTCTCAATCTCCATTCACTGTGTTTCTAGATAGATCTAAGGAAACTATAGCCAAACATCCAAATACTATTAGGGTTAACATATTCCTCAATATCTACTGAATCTGCTGTGTAAAGGGATCAAAACAGAATGGCAAAGAGATCCCAAATCACCTCTTTCTGCATGCTCCTAAACGCTCAGACTGAACTTCAAGTTTAGGAAGAAACACATCGTCCATCAGATGACTAGAAATCACTGCAGGGTCACAAGAAATATGGGAAAGCAAGAAAATATCTCTTCTCCAAGGGAAAAGAAAAGCTCCTCTTCATCCACAGACAGTTCAATGGAAATCATGAAAATGTCTGATAAAGAATTTAGAGTATTCATAATGGCAAAACTTAACAGAGATGGAAGAGAAGAGGGGCAATGAACTGCAGAAGAGAAAGGAGAAAGGAGATAACTAGTTTCAGGAGGTGAGGAGATTCTTGCAAGATCTAAAAGAGGAATTTCACACTTTAAAAAAGAATCAAAGGGACCTGTTAGAGATGAAGGCTATAATACAGGTAGTCAAAATCTCCCTTGAAAGTATTAAAAGCAGACTAGATCATACAGAAATTAGAATCTCAGACGTAGAAGGGAAAATTGCTGGCCTAGAAAAATCCACCATGAAGACTGAGAAAATGGCCCCCAAAAATGAGAAAAATATACAATAAATACTAGATACCATCAAACGTCCAAACATTCAAATAATTGGTATCCCAGAAGGCAAAGAGGCTCCTAAGGGTATTGATAATCTATTCCATGAAATCCTGCAAAAAAACTTTCCAAACCTAGAGAGGCACTCAAAAATCCAGTCCCAAGAAATACAAAGAACCCAAAACAGAATCAACCCAAGAAGATCTTCTCCAAGATACATTATAGCCAGATTGACCAAAATCACAAAGAGAAGATACTAAGATTGGCAAGAGAGAAATGGCAAGTTACCTACAAAGGATTTCCCATCAGGCTAACAGCAGACCTCTCACTGGAAACAATGCGAGCGAGGAAAGAATGGGAAAATATATTCAAAGTGTTAAGGGAAAAGCAATTTCAACCAAGAATATTGTACATGGCCTGATTATCCTTCATATGGGAGGAAAAGGCAAGAACATTCTCAGATAAACAAAACCTATAAGAATTTACCAGCACCAGACCTGATCTCCAAGAAGTTCTCAAATGAATGCTACATCAGAAAAATTAAATGCAGACACACAGAAATAAGAGTTCAAAAACTAAGAAAATGACCAACTTAATCATAGGGACAAGTCTGGAGTTGAATATTATATCCCAGAATTCAATTGGGAAGATTGAACCACAAGAAGATAAATGAAGTACATGAGACTGAACTGGTGAAATAGCATTTTATGACTTTTGACTAAAATATTGCTGATTTTTTTCTAGGCTTTGTTGTCAAGTTTGAAGATTTTTGTCCTGTCTTGAGCTGTCGATATGTTCATGTACCTACTATTTGAACAGAATCTTAACCTGTTTCCTGGCCTTAAGTTTTAAGCAAAGTTTCTTAGTATTTCTTTGATTTATTAAAGTCAAAACTGCTTTTCTTGAAATTACCAACTGAACTTGCTATTGAAAGTAGTGATATTATTTTAGAAGTTGTGTGATCAATAAAATGTGGGGGAAATGAAATAGAAGATAACTGTAGACACCATAGATAGGGTGAGAAGAGGGTGAGAAAGGGCTGAGAGTCAGAAATAGGGGTAATATATATGTATGGAAAATTATTGATGATAACATGCATCATTAAGCCACTATGAAGTATATTCTGGATGGGAAACCACATTTTATATACTGTGACAATGTTTAGGGAATGAATGTAAATTAATTAATTTAAAAATGTTTCAGGAAAAAATCTAAAACTGTTTTTCTTGAAATTAAAAAAAATGGATTAAAAATACCTATTTGATGACTGCAGTAAGCTATATAGCCCCAGCTAGGTGGTACTCTATAGGATGTTCATTCTACTCACTGAGGTTTATGCCTAAAGTCAGACTTGTGTTCATGGATATGTATATATCAGCTGTGCTTGCTATGGAAAATGTTTAGATTAATTAAGAACTTTAGTGAATCAATAAAATGTGTGTGTGGTGGGGAAGGCATATTGAGCCACTATACAGTGTATTCTGGATGGAAAATCTCATCTTGTATACTGTAATGATGTACAGTGAATGAATGTAAATAAATTTAAATAATAAAAAAATTCATAGATAAAATCCCAACCCCCCCCTGGTTTGAGGATATTTTGAGGTGTGGGCTCAGGGAGGTGATCAGGTCATGGGAGTGGAGCCCTGGCCTTTTCACGGTGTGAGGCCACAGTGAAGAAACACCATCTGTAGACCATGATATGGGCCCTCGCTGGACACAGGACCTGCTGGCACCTTGACCTTCGATTTCTAGCTTCCAGAATCATGAGAAATAAACTCTTGCTGTTTATATGCCAACTGTCTATTTTATTCTACTATAGAAGCTTAAATGGACAAAGAAAGTTGGTCTTAGTGCTACCTATTAGTACTGCCCCTTTGTGATTTCAGGCAGGGAAGAAAATCACACAAAATGCATTAATTCCACAAGATTTTGTACCTCAACATGCCTCTCCCTCTGATGACAGACATAGAAAAATGGGCTCTGGAATTGTCCTGTCATCTGGAACAACAACAACAACAACAAAAAGTATGTATTTACTTCTCATAGCAATTGTTGAGCTTTAGATCATTTTTGGAAGAGCTTTATACATATCAACTCTTTCATTTTTATGATCAACCTGCAAAGAAGCCACCATAGTCATTACCCTCACTTTACAGATGAGGCACGAGGTGACTGAGGAAGTTTCTGGGAGTACAGAGAACATAAATTCCAATTCAGGCAGCATCTCCAAAAGTCAGGGCATTTTATACTATGCAGAGCCGCTGTTCAGAATAATTAAACGCATGAAACAATAAATGGTGTATAAATTGTTGCTTTGATAATCACTACAGAATAGAAATACAGAGAAAATATAGCAAGGAGGTTTCTCTTAGTCTATGGAGTCAGAGAAGCATCCAAAAGAAGTAACTTTGAAAGACAGAAGTGGATAAAGGTAGCAGGTTAAAGGGAGGAGGTAAAAATTTAAAGAGGGACCCAAAGCTTTGAGGAACATGGCAATCGACTGTCGGAATGCACCTTAAGAACCATTAAAACAGGAATGTGACATAACCAGGTTGCATTTTTAAAGATGGTTCTGCAGTGGAGTGCAGAGGTGGGAGAAGTGGGGTACAAGGGGGAAAGTAACGTAATGCAGGGCAAGGGATCAGTGCTGAGGTATTTGAAGAGCTGAGTTTCAAGGACACTTAGCTAGGGCCGGTGAGGTGCTAACATGGAGCAGTGCGAAGGTAACAGTACAGGCAAAGAGAAGTAGAGATATCTGAGAAGCATTAGGAGGAAGCTGGAGAAGATTTCCAGAATTTTTCTGTTATGAACACAAGGGTGACATCTTGAGGAGGAAGCTTATTGCAGAACGAGTTCAGTGTGGGACGTGCTGAATTTGAAGGTGGTCACAGGCAGGAAGCAGTAAGACCTACAAGTCTGTAGAACAGAAAGAGCTTTAGGCTACAGGAGAAAAGCTAAGGTCCTTACCTGCTCACTGTAATTAAAACTGTAAGAGTAAATGAGATGGTCAGGAGAGAAAGCACACATAGACAAGAACACATAAATGGAAACAGTAGGGCAGGTTGTAGGGTGTCATGGTACAATGCTAGAGCTACATGGGAGGTCTTTGTTTAGATTCTGGGTCAACCTGAACATACTGGGGTGAACATGCCATTGATCCTGGCTAAATGGAAAGGATTCTGAGAAAAGATCTCAGTGTGTGGTGAGACCTTGTAAAGGATTTCCCTCTGTTTCGTAAAAATTAAATAAACATAAAAATGTTTCCACAAAACATACAGTCAACTGAATTTTTTAATTTCTTATTTTTTTACATTTAATTGCTTTACATCTTTACAGCATATAAAATGGACTTTCTGGGCATGAATATACTGCATATTAAGTCCAGTCAAAGATATTATCATATACATTGTTATAAACAGATAATTTTTCATTTCTGAGTCCATTAAATTTTTTAACAAATTATTTATTTTATTTATTATTAACATTTTAAATTTTGCTATACAGCATGTGCACTCACGGGGGGGAGGGGAGTGAGAAAGCAAGCCACCAGGTCCAGGAGTCTAACTACAGTTGGCCATGTGGGAGTCTAGCGCCTTAGCCACCATGCCACGTGATGGCCCCCTTTAAATGTTTGCTTATTTTTCTTCCTTGATTCCCTCCCTTCCACCCACCATTGTCTACCCTTATTTCACACTGTTTCTAGTACCAGTTGTTCTCTCTGCTTTTATAACTTTCAGTCTTTCAATTTGCTCTATAATGTGCAGATATTCAGTCTATATTGAGTGAGGACATACAATGCCTCTCTTTCATAGTCTTTGCCTGCTGCGCTTAGCACTCAAACTTCCATATTCATTTATTTTCCATCACATGCTAGTGTTTCATTGTTCTTTATGGATGAATAGTATTCTATAGAGTATATGTACCATACTTTTTCAATCCATTTATCTGTTCTTGGAAGTTTCAATTGATTCCATGTCTTAGCAATTGTGAATAGTGCTGCAATAAACATGGACATACAAATTTTTTTTTTTTTTACTGAGCATATTCCTATCCTTTGGGTAGGTACCCAGAAGTGGAATTGCTGGATCATATGGTAGTTCTATTTGTAGGTTTCTGAGGAAACTCCATGTCATTCTCCACACTGGTTGTACTAATTTACATTCCTACCAACAGTGTAGCAGTGTTCCCTTTTCACCACGGCCTCATCAGCATTTATAATTTAAAAATTATTTTTTAATATTAGTCATTCTAACTGTGGTTAAGTGGTAGCTCATTGTTGTTTTTATTTGCACCTTTCTTATGATAAAGGATGTTGAGCATTTTTTCATATGCTTTTGACTGTTCATGTCTTCCCTGGAAAGTTGTCTATTCAGTTCATTTGCCCATCTTTTACTTGGATTGACGTTTTCTTTCCTTTCTTCTTTGTGTGTGTGTGTGTGTGTGGGGGGGTAAGCTGCTTGAATCTCCTATATATTTTGGTTATCAGTCCCTTATCCAAGGGAGCATTTTCAAATATATTCTCCCATTCCCAGGACTGTCTATTGTTTCATTTTCTGTGCAGAAGCTTCTTTTTTTTTTTTAATGTATGCTTAACGTGTAAGTAAGCTCTTATTTGAAAATGTCACTTGTTATTGATCTTATAATTTAAGACATAGGTAATGCTTAATCTACTCTTAGGAGATAAAGAAGAATGGGCCAGCAGGTGGGGTGTTGGTTAAGGCACTTGGATTCCGTATGGGTAACTTCACAGCTCCAGTCCTGAACCCAGTGGCTTGGAAAACACTCCAGGCTTGCATGCCCAAAGTCCCAAGAGGAGAATGGAGAAGGCTTGTTCCGTCCTTCTTGACTAATGCTTGCTTTTCCTCTGTCTCTGTTTCTCAGTCTCTCAGGTGAGCACACATGTCCTAGAGCAAAAAGTAAAACAGTCAGCCCTGCAGCTGTTGATTGTTTATAGAATCCTAAGACTGACAATGTGCCATTCCCTATATGTTTGTTTGTTTGTTTTCTCCTCCATGAACAGAGGTGGTAGGAAATGTGGACAAAGACCATTGAAGATGTGGGGAAGTGCAGGTGTGTATATTCTAGTTCATGGAATGAAGGGTATTTCTTAGAAATGCATTTTGTACCTCTTCCCTCCCAATTTTCACTCTGCTTTGGATGAAATAATGCAAAATGATAAGGACATGGAAGAATGGCTTGAAAAAATATACATCTTGGAAGTTAAGTAAGCAGGGGGGCTGGCATGAGATAGGACAGATGATGCAAGAAGAACTGACCCCTCCCTTCAGTTCAGTTGTTTTTATTTATAGCCCAAAACATTGATTCTAACACTGAAGTTCATGGAAGGCTAATGAGAAAAGGTAAGGAACAAAGGGTGTCTATTACGGACCTGAGAGAACATGTGCTATGTGTCCCAATATGTGCATTATGAGGGAGAGTGTCTAAAACATTTCTACAACCCTAAGGGAAATTTGGCTCAATATTTTTAGAACAAATGGGATAAACATTTTTTTTGAGAGAGGATTGTTTCTCTGTATCCATTATTTATATGTTAATGAATCCCACACAAAATATAGAACTGTTCACTGAGGTCCTTCTAGGTCTAGAGTAGTACACTGGGTAACAATGAGACCCACCAGAATGGCTAAGGAAAAAAGTGTTGGCAATGACAGAGATTAATTAGAATTCTTACACACTGATGATGAGAGGACATTATAGTATAAACACATTAGGTTGGAAAAATCTGGGCCACATCTTCAAAATTAACCATACAAAACCCCATAGCATAGATGTTAAGCCTTGTACAGAATGAATTAGATTCCACATAGTCAATCACAAATGTACATTCTGGTCGATTACTTAGAAACATGGTGACACATGTGCATACAGGCTCCAAACCTGGGCGGCTCAAGCTGGGAAGTTCTTCTAATGTCCATGGATCTCCTCCTTGCTCTAACTTGAAGATCACTGCAGGTTTGGCAATGCATTGTCCCAAAAACATCAGGTTGCTGTAGGTCTCCAGCATCACATCCTTGTATAGAATCTTCTGAGCATCTTCCAGGTCCTGCCACTCCTCCCGGGTAAAGTCCATAGCAACATCCTCAGATGATATGAACCCCCAAAATGAATTTATTTTCTTAATCCTGGACCAATACAGAGGTTTATAAAATTATAGCTTGAAGAGAAGGTGAATGAAGTAGGTCAGAGAAATGATGTTGCTTATTCCAAGATTCTCCTTTACAAAGATGACCACTTTTTCAAAATTCATCAAAATGAAGGGCTATCTCTGTCACTAATACGAATATTCCATCAAAATTCCGGTATGTTTTCTTTTCATGGGAAAAGAGACCAAAAGTTCTAACATTTATCTCTGAGCAGCATCCAGTACTTCAGGAGAAGGTAGGATTATCCACATTTTGTCCACTCCAGGAGTGCTAGGCAGGCCAAAGAAACACTGGAGGCAACCAGAGGTCTCATTCACTTTAAGACACCAAGACACCCCACAAATACAGCTGCCATAGGAATACTCTGTCTACAAAGACTCCACAGTTATTTCACTGAGAAACGGGGTATTTCACGACACGGACACCATGTCCGGCAGAGCACGGTCAGCACAGCGGCAGGTTCTCCCCAGCGACCACGTGGAAGGCACTGAGTGCCTGCAGAAGCTCCTTAACCTGGTGTAATCCCACCTGTCTATTTTTGGAATTGTTGCCTGTGCTTTGGGGGCCAAATTTAAGAATTCATTGCCTAACTTGATGTTTCCAACACATTCCCGTGTGTTTTCCAGTAGTTTTGTAGTTTGAGGCCTTAGGTTTAGATCTTTGATCGATTTTGAGTTTATTTTTGTTATCAGTGAGAGATAGGGGTCAAGTTTCATCCTTTGGCAGGTGGATATTTAGTTTTTTCAGTATCATTTGCTAAAAAGATTCCCCCCCCACTGGACTGTCTTGTGTCCTTAGCTGAAAATCAGTTAGCTGTATGTTTTGTGCATTATTTCTGGGTTATATATTCTGCTCCATTGGTCTGCATGCTTGTTTTTGTCCCAGTACCATGCTGTTTTGATTATTATAGCTTTGAAATATATTATGAGGTCAGGGAGTGAGATGTCTCCTACTTTATTCTTTTTGTGCAGTATTGCTTTGGCAATAAGGGATTTTTTTTTATTATTCCAGACAAGTTTTATCATTTTTTTCCAAATCTGTGAATAATATCTCTGATAATCTTATTGGGATTACACTAAATATGTAGATTAATTTGGATATAATTAATGTTTTTTATGATGTTCTCCCAACCTTGGAGCATGAAGTGGTCTTCTACTTTTTCGTATCATTTTCAATTTCTTTAAGTTTTTCATAGTTTTCCTTGTAGATGTCTTTGACTTTGGTTAGATTTATTCCTAGATATCATAGGCTTTTTGTGGATATTGTGAATGGGATTTTTTTTTTCAATTATACCTCAATCTGTTCATTGTTGGTGTATAGAAATGCTATAAATTTTTGTATATTGATTTTGTATCCTGCCAGTTTACTGTATTCATTTATCACTTCCAGGAGTATTTGTAGATTCTTTTGAGTTTTCTATGTATATAATCATGTCATCTGTAAATAGAGACAATTTCACTTCTTCTTTTTTTATTTTAATGCCTTTTATTTTATTCTCTTGTCTGATTGCATTGGCCAAGACTTCTAGTACTATTGATGTATTTAAAGGGAGTGGAAAAAGTGGGAAGCCTTATCATGTTCCAGTTTTTAGTGAAAAATCTTTCACCTTTTCTCCATTCCCTATGATGTTAGTTATGGGTTTTTCATACATAGTTTTTATTGTGTTGAGAAATGTCTCTTGTTTGCCTATTTTGCTGAAGGTCTTAAAGAAGAGATGTTGTATTTTATCAAATTCTTTTTCTGCATCAATTGATATGATAATGTGGTTTTTATCTTTCCTTCTAATGTATTACATTTATGATTTTGTGTATGTTGAATCACCCTTGCATCTTTGATATAAAGCCTACCTGGTCATGGTGTATAATCTTTTTAATGTGTCATTGGATACAATTTGCTAGCATCTGGTTGAGAATTTTTGCATCTGTATTCATCAGAGATATTGGTCTGTAGTTTTCTTTCTTTCTTTCTTTCTTTCTTTTTTTTTTGTTTGTTTGTTTGCTTTTTGTTTTTATGTCCTTGTCTGGTTTGGGGATGATGATGGTGACTTTGGGAGGGTTCCTTTCTTTTGGATCTTTAGAAATAGTTTGAGTAGAATGGGGATTAGCTCTTCTTTAAAAGTTTTGTAGAATTCAAAAGTGAAGCCATCAGGACCTGGGCTTTGGTTGTTGTCATTTGGGGAAAGTTATTTATTACTGATTCAATCTCATTTCTTATTATGAGTCTATTCAGGCTGTCTGTCTTCCTGATTCAATTGTGAAAGATTATATATGTTCAGAAATTTGACCATGTGTTCCAGGTTTTAATGTGTTTTTTTTTTTTTTTTCCCACATGAAGGAAAAATCTTGTGCTTGTAGTACTCTCTTTTTTTATTTTTTATTTTTTGGAGAGTTTTTTTTTTTTTGCTATAGGGCCCATGTGCTCACCAAACAGAGAGAGACAGAGAGACAGAAAGTGAGAAATCACCCCCCCAGGGGGGATGGCCACGCCGCAATCCCTTCTCCTCCATTCTCCTCTCAGGATCTTGGGCACGCATGCACATGCACCCAGTGTGAGTTTAAGCTGCTGGGCCCGGGACTTGAACTGTGGTCGACTACATGGGAGTCCAGCAACATAGCCATTAGGCTAACTGCCGGTCCCAGTATTCTCTTTTGATCTTTTGCATTTATTTTATGACTGTCGTAATATTGCTTGTTTGGTTGCAGATTTGATTTATGTGGTTTCTTTCTTAAGTTACATAGCTAAGAGTGTGTCCATTTTGTTTTTCTTCTCAAAGAAACAGTTTTGGTTTTATTTATTATCTGTATAGTTCATTTATTCTCTATTTTGTTCATTTCTGCTCAAATCTTTATTATTTCTTTTCTCCTGTTATTTGTTGCTGTTTTTCAAGTCCCTAAGGTGTGTTGTTAGGTTGTCTATTTGACATCTTCCCATTTTTCCCTAGCAAGCACTACTTGCTATGAACTTCCCTCTAATAACTGCTTTCGTTATGTCCATAAGTTATGGAAACTGGTGTGTTCATTATCATTGGTTTCAATGAAACTTTTTTTTTTTTTTTAGAGATTTTGTGCTCACTGGAGAGAAAGAGAGAGACAGAAAGACAGAAAGTGAGAAATCATCCCCCAAGGGGGATGGCCATCCCAGGATTTGGGGCCAGCATGCACACATGCCTGATGTGAATTTTAAGCTGCCAGGTCTGTGTGGAAGTCAACTATGTCGGAGTGCAGTGATGTAACCATTATGCCATCTGCTGGTCCCTCACTGAATCTTTTGATTTCAGTCTTAATTTCTTCAGTAGTTGTGAAGTCATTTTGAAGTAGATTTTTGAGTTTTCATTTTCTTTAGATGTTTTTGCTATAGGGTGTATGCACTCACAGAAAGGCAGAGAGAGACAGAGAGACAGAAAGTAAGAAATCATCCCCCAGGGAGGATAACTATGCCACAATCCCTTCTCCTCCATTCTCCTCTCAGGATTTCGGGCATGCATGCACACGTGCCCAGCATGAGTTTAAACCATCGGATCTGAGACTCAAATTGCGATCGACTACATGGGAATCCAGTGACATAGCCATTATGTTCACTGCTGGCTCCAGAGTTTTCATATTTTTATGTATTTTTGAGGGCTCTTTCTGCAGTTCACTTCAAGTTTTATTTTGTTGTGGCTGGAGAAGATGCTGGATATAGTTTCTAAGCCTTTGAATTTGTAAAGGCTTGTTTTGTACCCAATAGCATGGTAAATCTTCAAAAATGTTCCACATGCTGTTGAGGAAAACATATGCTCTGTGGTTCTTATGTAAAAAGTTCTATAGATATCTGTCAAGTCCATTCGACTGGAATGCCAGAATATAGGTCAAGATTCCCTGGAAGCAATACTTTTGGGATGAAATGATAGGCTTTAAAACCTAGAGGCTTCTGGGAGCAAAAATTTCATGTAAGAGCAAAGACTATACTACCCGTAAGAAGGCACTGGGATAAGGAATTCTGGATATAGCCTCAACAAAAATACCAAGATCCTGAAAAAGAACAGAAGAGAAGAGAAGATAAGAGGAGAGAAGAAAAGAGAAAAAAGAAAAAAGAAAAAAGAGAAATGAAACTGGCCACTTGAAAGCCAGAGAACATTATCAGAGTTACTAGGAAGATAAATTCTGGGAAGAAACGCTGGACTACAAAACACAGCGAACTTTGTGAGCAAAAAAATTCATTTAGAAACAAAGACTACACTGCCCATAAACTCTGGGAGGTAAATCTGGGGAAATCTGCAGTCTACAGTACCCAGAGAGAGTGAACCTTGCCAGAAAGCCAGAATAAAATTTCCAGAATCACTAGGAGGAAGAATATTGTTTAGAAACACCAGAATATGTTACCTAGAGAGTTGTACAAAGGAGACTTCTGGGTAACAATTTAGACCACACTACCCAGGTTACTCTGGGAAGAAAATGTCTGTACAAGATGACTATATAACTTTGCTAAAATAACTTGGGGAAGAGTTCCTGGCATAAACACAAGATTACATTACTCAGAGCTATCTGGAATGAATACTTCTGGGTAGACCTTCAGACCACATTGCTGAAAAGCCTCTGGAGGTAATCTAGCTACCAGACAGCCAGAGTACACTTTCTAGAGGAGCCAGGAGGAAGACTTCTGGGAATAACTGCCAGATTACACTACCTAGATGACACTGGAAGATACAATTCCAGATCAAACAAGAGAAGTGACTTCCCAGAGTAGCCAGGAAGAAAATTCCTAGGCAGAAACACCAGACTACACCACCCAGATGCCTGTTAAACAAAGATTTCCAGGTGGAACCAGACAATACAAAACTAGTTGCCTTAAAAAAAATATAGTACAATTCCCAGAGCCCCTGGGAGCAATATTTGCGATAGGGAATGCCAGGCTTAAAAACCCTGAAGCTTCTGGTAGCATGATTTCCAAGGTAAAGCCAAAACTACACTATCCAGAAGAAACTGGGGAGGAAGAATTTTGGGTAAAACATTGAGTACAACATGAAAGGCCTGGAAAGAATAGTTTGCTGGCAGAAATAAAAAAGTACACTCTACAGAAGCCAGGAGCAATAATTTTGTTCAGAAATGCCAGACTAAACTAGCTAAAGACTCTGAAATAAAGAATCCTCACAAAGCAACAGAATTCATTTTTTAGAGAGGCTAGAATGAATTTTTCTAGACATGTCAAATTACACTATCCTGATGCCTCTGAAAAAAAAAGCCTTCAGGTAAAACCCCAGGCTACACTAACCTCAGGCCTCCAGAAAAAAATTCTGACCAGAATGACAGAATACAATTTCTACAGTCCCATGGAGAAATAATTCTGGGATGAAACGCTAGGCTCAAAACCTGCACTGATGATTTTGAGCGAAAAGTACAGCTACTGACAAGGACTGCGCACCTGGTAAATCTGGGGCATCTACTTTGAGATACAGTCTCAAACTACACTGCCCACAAAGCCAGGGAGGAAAACATGTCACCAGAAACCAGAAGGCACACTTTATAGAATCACAAAGAGGATGTATTATGGGCATAAATGAATAGCTAGTGGGCTCTAGGAGAGAGATTTCCAGGTCAAGATTCAGACCGCACTTTCTAGTCATCTGTGGGAGGAAAACTTCTAGATAGAATAATTGAATATATTCTCTGCATTCTCTAGGGGAAGACTGTTTTGAAAACCTCATATAAGTGAAATGGTAAGGTATTTATCCTTTTGTGCCTGGTTTATTCACTAAGTGTAAGTGGCTCCAGATTCATCCATTTGGTAGCATGTTTCAGAATTTCCTTCCTATTCCATTGATTAGAGTCTGGGTTAGGAGTAAGGGTTTGAGTTTTAAGGTTTGAAGCTAGGATTAGGAATCACTGGTTGAAGTTAGGGGTTAGGATCAGTTGTTGAAGTTATAGTTTAGGGTTAAAGGTTAGGGTTAGGTTTAGAGTTAGAGGGTAGGATTGGATGGTAGGTTGTAGATTTAGGGGTAGAGATAAAATGCCAAGTAAGATCTTTAAAGGATAGTGTTAGGGTTAGGGTTAGAGTTTAAGGATAGTGCTAGGGTTAGGAGTAAGGGTTTGAGTTTTAAGGTTTGAAGCTAGGATTAGGAATCACTGGTTGAAGTTAGGGGTTAGGATCAGTTGTTGAAGTTATAGTTTAGGGTTAAAGGTTAGGGTTAGGTTTAGAGTTAGAGGGTAGGATTGGATGGTAGGTTGTAGATTTAGGGGTAGAGATAAAATGCCAAGGAAGATCTTTAAAGAAAGCTTCATATGCCAAGCTGTATCAAGCAGAGGCCTAGTGGGGCTGAACCTGGCATGGTAACAGGACAGACTGCCTCTCCAGTAAAAACAGTCAGCCTCTCCCTTCTGTGCAGGGACCCACGACTGCCCTGATGCTAACCCCCAGGAGAAAGGAGGTAATCACACATGATCTACCCATGGAGGAGAGTCTTGGCAGTCAAGTTGGTTTGATGCCCCCAAATCAAATTCCCACAGGCAACTCCTCCTGGCCAATCATCAGACTCCACTGAACTGAGGGTGTGGCCTCCTGGCCAATCATCAGACACTACTGAGCTGAGGGTGTGGCCAGACCCGGAGAGCTTCTTGTTCATATCTCAGTCTCCTCAGCTATAAAACAGGACCAGGCGCAGCCACTACCAGGACTGCTTATGAGCAGGGGTTGGGCCCTTTTGCAGTAGTCTCTGTAGCTCAGAAATTCTGAATCTGCGATGGTGGCAGGATTCCATCTCCCAGAGTGCTTGTTGGGAGGTTGTGTGATGGTGGCTACAGTGACCAGTTGGACTTGTCAGATGCTCTGGCCCCTTCGTAGCCAGGTGCTTGTTGTATGGACAGACCTGAGTTATCTTCATGTTGGTCTCACTGGTCTGGGCCTGTGCTTGGTTGTCCACTCCAGCAGGCTCTCTGTGCAGAACCCACATTGTGTGCAGCACACCTGCCTGCTGGGTGCAGCACCCCTGCCTGCTTAACTGTGTACTGCTGCTGCTAGAGGGCCCTGCCTGGCCCCATCTTTTACTTTCTTATAAAAATGTAATGTTAGCAAAGAAACCTACTGAGTCAGTTTAATAAAAATAACACACACATAATATCTGATTATCCTTAAAACCTACGTTCCTGGGGCCAGCCAGTGCAGGGTCTTCCTTCTCCATCATGCTCCAGGTTATGTCTGATTACCTTCACTGTCTTCAGCAAGAATTTTGTTATGTCTTTTTTAATCTGCATCTCCCTTACCCTGATGTTACTTCTCAGTAATTTTTCATCTGCTGACACCTTACCTCCCCATCTTAGCTTTAAATTCCCATGTAGTATGTAGAGTGTAGCCCAATTGCACTTACTACTGTGAAATTCCATTGCAGTGGTCCCTATACCTACCATAATAGTCCCAAATACAAACCCCTCCACATTGTGGCTGTAACTACCTGCCCTATCATTTAGAAATGTGTGTGGACCAGGAAACACTCATGCAATGGCACCCTGAAAGTTTTGTTTGATTGGAAAATTAAACAATTTGTTTCTCTTTTGTAGAGATACACAGAAATCAGCCTACATCAAGAACATGGAACAGAGCACTAGAGAGAGGTGGGCACCATGTAGGAAAAAAACAGTCTCAAATCTAGGTAGATCCTGGCTCCTTGGTCCTTAGCTGGCAGGACCATGGACAACGCCCAAGCCTGGTGTGCATGAGAGACCTTAGGATGCCGACCTGGACTTCCCCTGTGGCTCCAGCATCACAGAGTGTTGCATTACTGCTGTGCTACGGTGGCTTGCACTTCATCCCATTAAATGGCCAGCCTGGGACCTGTCAAAACAGGTGAGATGCCAGGGCCAGGTAGTACCTCCCTTTTCTGTGCCTTCCTGGGTGCCTTTCCTAGATGTAAAGGGAGACAGTTGCTGCTCCAAGCTGCTGATGGCTGGGAGGAGGGGCAGGGCAAGAGTGAGGGTGGAGTTTGGCCAGCCTGAGCTTTTGGGCTCCTGGAGCAGCAGTGGAGGCTCAATGACAGCTCCAGGGAGGACTACTTCACAACCTTCATCCTCATCCTCCCACTGGCGCAGGAGGCTGAGAGCTGTGGCCAGAGCTCCCAGTCTGTGGCCATGGCTTGTGCTGAGCCCTGCCTTCCCCTCACCCTCTCTGGCAGGGTGGGCTTGGGGAGGCAGGTGTGGTCTAAAGAGTAGTGGATAGATGAGAACATGCCTGTGTTTCTTCTCTAGTACTGCCCCAACAGCATCACAGACTGGATGGCTCAGGACAATAGAGACTTGTCTCTTAGCTCTGGAGTCCAGAGGTCTGGGACCAAAGTGACAGCAGAGCCATGGTCCCTCTGACATGCTAAGGAGGGTTCATTCTGGGCCTCACTCCAGCCTCTGGTGGCTTCTTGTCCATGACAGCAGAGCTCAGATCTTTACAGGGCACTTTTCTTGTGTGTGTTTCTCTGCCCAGCTCCCCATTTTGTTAAAGGATCCAACCACAGGGGGTTAAGACTGACCTTAAAGAACCTACCTTAACTTGGTTGTGTGCAAATACCCTGTTTCCATGTACGGTCACAGTCACAGATCCTGGGGGTCCTGGGGTTAGGTTTCTGACACACAGATTTGGAGGCACAGTTTAATCTGTGATAGTGCCCCTCCCATCTCCCCCTTCCTACTGGCCTCCCCTTTGCCCAGATGCCACCTCCCCTGGCCTGCCTTTGCTGGTGCTCCTGTCCCTCCCCACCCGCCCCACCTTTAACTTTGGCCCTGGCCCCATGCGCCTCCCAGGACACTCCATTCTCCTCCTGGGTACTCCAGGCAGATCACAGGCAGACTGACTGCTGGGATTACTGCTGGTACTGGGATCCTCTACCCAGTGAGTGCTGAGACAAGAGTGCTTAGAGATTGAGTCACTGAAGTTTAGAAAATAGGATAAAATGGGCACTGAGGGGATCTTGGGGCTGATCCATGAGGAAGGTACCAGGTTAATACCTGGAGACCTGCCTGAGCAATGTAGGCATGTGTGCCCATGATATGGGCTGACTGGCTGAGGCTAGAGGTGCATGTGACATGAAGATTTCCATTGGGATGCTTGTCCCTCTGTCTGTCTCTATGTCTGTCACTCATGAGAGAAATAAACTTTTATTGAGAGATTTGTGCTACAGGGTGTGTGCACCTGCCAGAGAGGCAGAAAGTGAGAAATCACTAAGGAGGAATGGCCAAGCCTCATTCCCTTCTCCTCCATTCTCCTTTTGAGATTTTGGGCATACACCACATGTATCTGGCATAAGTCTGAAATCACCAGGTCAAGGATTTGAGCCATGGTCAGCCACACAGGAGTTTGGGCCTTAACCATTATGCCACCTGCTAGCTCCATAAATAAATCTTTAAAAGAAATGAGTCCTAAGACTGTCCTTCTAGGCCGCAGGCACCAGGTCCAACTAGAAGCCTCTGGTCAGCAAGGGACTCTGAGGGAGGGTCATCTCTGACCCCAACCCCACTTCCAGTCTCCACAGCCCAAGACTCCACCATCTTCGTAGACTGTCCTTCCAGGCCGCAGGCACCAGGTCCAACTAGAAGCTTCTGGTGCGTGTTAGCGTGGCACGCGACTTTTTCTTTATTTCTCTCTGTTGTCTTTCATTTCATTTCATATTATCCTCTCCCCTGCACTTCTTACCCTGATAGAGGGACTAGACAGGTCTAGAATCACACATCTGAAATTCCCTAGTAACGCAAGTGTCTCTGGGATCCTCCCTTGTACTGATCAACCTGTGAGAATGGAGTTACTGTTTTTTAGACAGCTCAGTAGAGTTCCTCTCTTGAGATCTCATTGGTAAAAACAACAGAAGAGAGACTTCAGCAAACTTCTATTCCCGGCCAAAAAGAAACACTCCTACTCCTAGTGGGAGAAATATTCCCCTAAGAGGTTTTCAAAGGGAATAAATCTTCCAATGGCTAGAAGTAGAAAAAGAGCCTCAGGTCTGAATAAACAGGGAAATATGTCTCCAACAAAGGAAAATGCTCCTCCATGTCTCGTAAATATGGAGGA
>NW_006199398.1:318248-320266 GCF_000334495.1 Tupaia belangeri chinensis
GTGGAATGGAAAATCTATTCCATGAAATCCTGGAAGAAAATTTCCCAAGTCTAGAGAGGCACTCAACCATCCACACCCAAGAAATACAAAGGACCCCAAATAGAATCAACCCCAGAAGATCTTCCCCAAGGCACATCTTAGCCAGGCTGTCTAAGACCACAGATAAAGACATGATACTTAAACTGGCAAGAGAGAAATGAGAAGTAACTTACAAAGGTCATCCCATCAGACTAATACCGGACCTCTCATCAGAAACAATGCAAGCAAGGAAAGAATGGGAAGACGTATTGAAAGTGTTAAGAGAGAAACAATTTCAGCTGAGACTATTATATCCTGCAAGATTATCCTTCATATTGGAAAAAAAAGATTAAAATCTTCTCAGACAAAGAAAACCTGAAAGAATTCGCTAACATCAGACTAGCTCTTCAAGAAACCTTGAAGAAAGTACTGTTCCATGAAAACTAAAGAATCAACAGACAGGAACGAAGAAGTAACAGGTAACTAAGATAATGACCAACTTAAATATTGGTACAGATCCTGTAACATCGATAATAACATTAAATGTTAATGGTTTAAATTCTCCAGTCAAGAGACACAGACTGGCTGAATGGATAAAACAACAGAAACCCTCTATCTGTTGCCTGTAAGAAACTCACCTCATGGAGAAAGACATACATAAACTGAAAGTGAAGGGTTGGAAAAAGGTTTTCCATGCAATTGGGAACCAAAAAAGAGCTGGAGGTGCCATACTAATATCTGACAAAATAGCCTTTAAAACAAAAATTGTTCTAAGAGACAAAGAAGGGCACTATATCGTAGTAAAAGGCTCCATAGATCAAGAATATATAACACTTATTAATATCTATGCACCTAACACAAGAGCACCTAACTATGTGAAGGAAAGACTGTTAGATCTAAAAGGGGAGATAGACTGCAACACACTAATTGTTGGAGATTTCAGCACCGCTTTATCCCCTCTGGACAGATCATCTAGGCAAAAGATAGGTAAAGAGATAAAGGATCTAAACAATACCATAAATCAATTGGACTTAACAGACATCTATAGAACTTTCCACCCAAAAGCCACAAGATATAGTTTTTTCTTGCCCTGACATGGAACCTTCTTGAAAATTGACCACATCATAGGGCACAAAGCAAGCCTCTACAAATTCAGAGGCATAGAAACTATATCCAGTATCTTCTCTGACCATGATGGAATTAAACTTGAATTTTATTTTATTTTGAAGTCCTCAAAAATACATAAAAACATGGAAACTAAATAACCTACTCCTGAATGACTCCACTATTACTGAAGATATAAAGACTGAAATAAAAAGATTCATGGAAGCCAATGATAATGAGGACACAAGTTTTCATAATCTTTGAGACACTCCTAAAGCAATCATAAGAGGGAAGTTCATAGCAATTAGTGCACATAAGAAGAAGATGGAAAGAAGGCTAATGGACCACCTAACATCAAGCCTCAGAGAATTGGAAAAGCAAAAGCAAAAAATTCCAAAAAATTCCAGGAGAAAGGAAATAATAAAGATCCGAGCAGAAATAAATGAAATAGAAAACAAACGTACTATACAGAAAATAAATGAAAGTAAAACCTGGTTCTTTGAAAGGATAAACAAAATTGATACACCGCTAGCGAGACTTATTAAGAAGAGAGAAAGGAACCAGGTGAACCAAATCTGCAACGAGGCTGGTAACATAACAACAGACATGGTAGAAATTCAAAACATCATTAGAGGATACTTTGAACATCTATAATGCTAAGAAACAAGACAATCTGGATGAGATGGACAAATTCCTGGACAAATATAATCTACCAAGAATGAGCCAGGAGGATATAGAAAGTCTGAATAGGCCCATAACAAGCCAGGAGATTGAATCAGTAATAAATAACCTCCCAACAAAGAAAAGCCCTGGCCCTGATGGATTCACCTATGAATTCTACAAAACTTTCAAAGAAGAGTTAACTCCCATTCTGCTCAAGTTATTTCTAAAGATCC
>NW_006199398.1:322499-324695 GCF_000334495.1 Tupaia belangeri chinensis
CTCAAAAATCTACAAATAGAACTGCCATATGATCCAGGGATCCCACTCCTCAGTATCTACCCAAAGGACAGAAGAATTCTTCATTGGAAAAGTGCTTGCACATCGATGTTTATTGCGGCACTATTCACAATAGCTAAGTCATGGAACCAACCCAAATGCCCCGTATGGAGGAATGGATTGAAAAACTGTGGCACATATACTCTATGGAATACTACTCAGCCATAAAAGCCAACAGAACCCTGGCTTTTGACAGAAAGTGGAAGAATATGGAAGATGTACTGCTGAGTGAGGCAAGCCAGGCTATGAAGGAGAGACATTGTATGTCCCCACTTAACATATACCGTATGTCTGCATTCTATGACTGAAACTGATTGACTAATGGTTGTACAAACACAAGAGATGGGTGTGAATGTCAGATGAGGTGTATGTGGAGGAGAGGGGTCTAACGAAGGACATTTGGAGAAGGGATACAGAGGTAGAGCATTGATGGGATGGGGAGGTGTTGTGTTATCTGTTGAAGATATTTTGATCAACGGGTCTGGGGACAAATGTTCACATATCGAAATGGTCTCATTGTAAGCCAAATAATATGATTGAAAGTATATACAAAAAAATAATAAATAATGTGAAAAAAAAATGAGTCACAGGGGCCTCTCTCTTGGGAGCTTCTTGTTCCCTGTGTCCTGAGCGGAAAGAAGTACTGGCAGTCCCAGACCCCCAAAGGCAAAAGCCCCTCGGGCCTAGATAGACATGAGGAGCCTCAGTGAAACCAGTTCCTGGAGCAAGGATGAGGTAGAACCCTGAATGAATGTTCATCATCTTAAAAGGGAGAGGTGTGGACTGGAGGGTAGTGTTCCCAAGTGCAGTGGTTCGGATGCCCTTCTGTGCTTTCTTGCATGACTTTTACAATTTTGCATTTGAAAATATAAGTCTATGAACTATTAATATTTTGATTTTTTTGTATTTTTGGTTTGTGTTGAGTTATAATATTTACATTGATGTTCCCTTTTTCTATATGGCTTTCTATAGTTCTGCTGCCATTTCTGGAACAGTTTTATTTTCTCTATTAAATTCCCTTTGTCCTCTTGACAAAACTAATTGACTATATGTACATGGGCCTCTTTTTGGGCTCTGTTCTGTCTAATGTATCTATTCATCTATTTCTGCACAAATATCACACTCTCTATAGCTTTATGGTAAGTGTTCAGTAGATGTGTAAGTTCTTTTACATTGTTCTTCAGTTTAATGTAATCTACTCTAGGTTTAAAAATAATTCATTGATACCTTTTCTAGGAACTTGATTGGGAGCCTGCTGAGTCTGTAGGTCAAGTTAGAAAGATCGTCTTTTAATAATAATGAGTGTGCTAGCCTTGAACAAGGAATTTCTGTGAATTTATTAATATTTCTTCTTATTTTTCTCAATATTTCTTCTGATTTTTCTCAGCTGGCTCAAGGTTTGATGAAAGTATATTGGCATATGTTTTGTTAGACATGTGCATAAGGCCATCAGTTTTGGAGATGCTATTGTATGTGGATTTTGTTTCATTTTAAATATCAAGCATTTCTTTATTGCTGATATATAGGAACTCAACTGCTTTTTATCTACTGGCCAGCTACAATACTTTGGTTCTTGTTAGCTCCATCCAGGTAATTAATGCAGAAGATGGTCGGCTTTATTATGGTTTGAATCTACAAGTTTATGGCGTTAAATAATCAAAACTGGGACCAGCCAAGGGCATGGTGTTTAGAGTGGCTGGATCTTACATGGCCAACTGTATGGTTCGAGTTTCAGACTTAGCCCCTTGAAAAACATGCCAGGCACGTGTGGAGTCCCTGCCAAAATCTGAGAGAGGAAGTGGAGGAGAGGGGATTGCCCTGTAGTCATTCTCCCTAAAGGTTGATTTCTCCCTTTTCCTTTTGTTCTCTGTCTTTGGCCATTCCCCAGGGGGTAATTTCTCACTTTCCTTCTTTCTCTGTCTCCCAGCACACGCGCCATACAGCCAAAACAAACAAAAATGACCTAAACCAAAACAAAACAACTACTGGGCCAGGCAAGGTTGGGGGCAGGCCTGCCCAGAGCCGCCCCGCCCAGGCCCCGCCCACCGGCTCTGGGCTGCTCTAGCTCCTGGGACTCAGAGCTGCAGCCCGGGGAGGCTTGGCGGCCTCTGGGAGGATGGGGCCGCCCTCTGTGCTGTG
>NW_006199398.1:324713-325983 GCF_000334495.1 Tupaia belangeri chinensis
GAAGTCTCCTTCCAACCTTCCTGTCTCTGTTCCTCTGTTTGTCATACTCAACCTCTATTTCGGTTTACGTCTCCTCTCCTTTATTTTTTTTTTTTTGTTTTTTTGGTTTGTGTTGGGTTATAATATTTACATTGATGTTCCCTTTTTCTATATGGCTTTCTATAGTTCTGCTGCCATTTCTGGAACAGTTTTATTTTCTCTATTAAATTCCCTTTGTCCTCTTGACAAAACTAATTGACTATATGTACATGGGCCTCTTTTTGGGCTCTGTTCTGTCTAATGTATCTATTCATCTATTTCTGCACAAATATCACACTCTCTATAGCTTTATGGTAAGTGTTCAGTAGATGTGTAAGTTCTTTTACATTGTTCTTCAGTTTAATGTAATCTACTCTAGGTTTAAAAATAATTCATTGATACCTTTTCTAGGAACTTGATTGGGAGCCTGCTGAGTCTGTAGGTCAAGTTAGAAAGATCGTCTTTTAATAATAATGAGTGTGCTAGCCTTGAACAAGGAATTTCTGTGAATTTATTAATATTTCTTCTTATTTTTCTCAATATTTCTTCTGATTTTTCTCAGCTGGCTCAAGGTTTGATGAAAGTATATTGGCATATGTTTTGTTAGACATGTGCATAAGGCCATCAGTTTTGGAGATGCTATTGTATGTGGATTTTGTTTCATTTTAAATATCAAGCATTTCTTTATTGCTGATATATAGGAACTCAACTGCTTTTTATCTACTGGCCAGCTACAATACTTTGGTTCTTGTTAGCTCCATCCAGGTAATTAATGCAGAAGATGGTCGGCTTTATTATGGTTTGAATCTACAAGTTTATGGCGTTAAATAATCAAAACTGGGACCAGCCAAGGGCATGGTGTTTAGAGTGGCTGGATCTTACATGGCCAACTGTATGGTTCGAGTTTCAGACTTAGCCCCTTGAAAAACATGCCAGGCACGTGTGGAGTCCCTGCCAAAATCTGAGAGAGGAAGTGGAGGAGAGGGGATTGCCCTGTAGTCATTCTCCCTAAAGGTTGATTTCTCCCTTTTCCTTTTGTTCTCTGTCTTTGGCCATTCCCCAGGGGGTAATTTCTCACTTTCCTTCTTTCTCTGTCTCCCAGCACACGCGCCATACAGCCAAAACAAACAAAAATGACCTAAACCAAAACAAAACAACTACTGGGCCAGGCAAGGTTGGGGGCAGGCCTGCCCAGAGCCGCCCCGCCCAGGCCCCGCCCACCGGCTCCGGGCGGCGGTCGCTCCCGGGGATC